>NC_143409.1:50736844-50822968 GCF_052110815.1 Crocodylus siamensis
AGGAAGCTGTGGCCAGCAGGAGCCTGGGCGAGTATGGGGCTGCTTTCTTAGCACTCCTCTGCTGATGAATCCGGACACTTCACTAGTCAGCTTCCACAGGTTCTCTCCATTCCTTCAGGCGCAGTGGCCATTGGATGGTGTGCTCTGTTCGGTGAACCCTTCTAATGCCCTAGTTATTAACCTATGACCTCCCTCCCATTCCTGTTTTCTTTTTTTTGTCCCACATATTAGTTGACGCGTCCTCAGTAGCCTCCCTTCTGTAAGAGTAATTTAGTTGGGCTTTTGACCTATTTGACTAGAAAAACAGACAGAGACCAGAAGGCTGATACTGCTTATTTCAGTTAAATATTCTGAGATAAGAAATCTTGCAGGCCTGATCTGTTTTGATGTATTGCCCTGTGCACAGATGGCTTGTTTAAGTAAACTTCGTAAATGTCTGTGCAATTTACTATTGTTTTGTTTCTCCAAGGTTGTATTTTTTTCTCTTTCTCTGTCTTAAGCATAAATATGCTTGTAACCTTTGAGAGTGCAAGAAATCCTTTGAAACAGACAAGTGAATGATTCCCCTTGCTGTATGAAATCCTCCCTGTGATCACAGTATAGCCCTAAATAAAGAAAAACTGGCTCTGTCAGCTCTGATTCAACCACAACGTGAAGTTTGATTTCTTCCACAGTTTCGTGCCGTGACTCGAATAGAGATGCCCGGAGTGATCAGTTGGGACACAGACATCTCTTCACTGAAGCCCTGGCACCAAACCAAGGTAAGAGACCTTTTGAAATCTCTGTTGGGGCTTTTCAGTGAGAGGCTGTCTCTGTGTCTTCCTGATTCACTGCTTGAGGCTCACCCTATCTGAACTTTTTTCTGCCAGAACTGTCAGACCCACTGTGTAGGTAGGAACTGTGAGTAGAAAGAGTTAAGGTTAAAGACTCTGTGTTGCTGTTGTCAATGAAAGTATTTCCCCATGTGAATTGAGTTAAGTTTTGTAAAGAACTAGGAGGTCTCTCTGAGGCCAGGAGTGGAAACCTTGTGCAGCCGCCTGGAAGACAACAGATTTGTTCTGTCTGCTCTTTGAAAGCAAGGGTGCAAGGTGGAAACTCTTTGAATGTGAGTGTTCTCCCTGATAAGCGTTGACCAAGGCTGAGACTAACGAAATGCTCTTGAACCTCGTGCCTCAATGCAGAAATTCCCTTGTGTGAACCTCGTGACCTAGTGGACAGGTTTACCCTTTTCCCACCCTCATAAATGAGCCGTGCCTAACCGTGAGTAACTGCATTGTGTGCTGTTATTGCAGTGGAGTCTTGTCTTTGGGTATTAGCCATAGCATCTCTGTGCCGTTAGCAAATCTCACAACCTGACTGGACACCTTCAATAAGCTACTCCTGTATGAAAGACCTGTGTGAATTGAGTTTAAAGATATGGGGAGCGGAGAGTCTAAAGACATACCAGCTCCACCAAAAGGGACTCCAGCATTGTACATGTACTCACACTATGGCCATAAAAGTTGTAAGTTTCTAGACAAATGGAATTGGTATACCAGAGATAAGTTTAGCCTGCAGTTTCCCCTGGAGGGAACATTTGATTTAAGTAAAATTGTTCATCTCCGCAGAGACCTTGAGTTAAGAGGTGGCAATATACCAGAGATTCAGTGGGACACATTTTTTGATTGGTATGAAGAAGCTTTCAAAAGACATCAAGAATCTCAAGTTCGGAGTCTTAAGGACTCCCAAGAGAAACTGAAATCTCAGATAAAGGAATTAAAAGAGAAAAGTGCACCAAAAGGGGGTCCCCCATCAATGGTACCATCAGCACCAAAACAACTTTATCCACAAATAACTGAGAATGAATCTGCAGAAGATATAATTGATTTTCTTAATGTGCCACCCCCATATCAGTCCCAGGCACAATCTGAACCTGAAGAAGTCCAAAGTAACCAAATAGACTCTTCCAGCAGGATTAGCCCGCCTCACCAGGAAACTATCACTCAGCAACTGTGACCTGCCCCCGGGGCATGCCCACATCCACTGGAGACATGGCATCTGCCTCTTAACATCTCAACCCACTTCTCTTGTTTAAGGTCTGGTACCCAGTATGGTCCAGCCCCTTCTTTAAAATCAAAAAAGGCTCAGCTTATGCCTTTACGCCAACTTCCAGGGCAAGATCCAAATGGGGAAACTACAATCACAGTCCCTGTCCCCTGGACCCCAGGAGATCTCCTAAACCTTCTTAAACAATTTCCCAACATCATGGAGGAACCCCAAAAATTTAGCACAGGCTACTTGGCCTCTTCAAGACCCTGGAATTGGAAATTGCTTAGCAGATGCCTGAAAACACCTCCTGAGGCTGTGCTTAAAATTTGCCCCAGAAAAACTGACTGGGTCAAAATACATAACTGTAAACAAAATAAAGGAGAATCCCCAGCAGACTACATGGACCGCTTAATACTAGTATTTGAAAGACCTTCTGGTTTTGAAAATGTAGCTGAAACTGCCCCAGAAGCAGTTGCTTCCGCTTTTGCCCATGGACTTGTTTCTAAAGTCCAGGAACGGTTTTGCACAATTGCTGTAGGCTGGCAGACTAAGCCACTTGCAGAACTAGGCACCATTGCAAATCATTGTACAACCTGCCAGGAAAAGAAAAAGGAATCCACGGAAACTAAGCTAACGTCATTACGATTACAGACTTTAGGCAGGGGCAGAAGCCAAGGTTTTCTTCAAGGACAGTTCAGAGGCAGGGGATGTGGTCATGGGATGGGACGAGGAGGATTTCAGTCCCAAAATAATGAGAGTTGTCATTATTGTGGCCAACCAGGACACTGGAAGGTTCAATGTCCTCACTGGCCTGGCCAGCCGGGGATGACGTTTAACCCGCCACCACCTCCTCTCACTCAATTCTCTGTCTCGAATCAGGGAGCCTCCTGTTAGGCCAGCCTGAGCAATAGTAACATAATCACAGCCCCGCTTCTCCCACTTAATCAAGATGATCCCCTCGTTTCCTGTGTGATAAATGGCATCCCTACAAAATGTTTAGTAGACACCGGTGCAAGCCGCTCTACTCTCCGAGCTGAAGAATTTTCCACAACTCCCCGCTCCTCTGCTGTTGTAAACGCTGTGGGAATTTCAAATCAAATAGTTCCTCATCCTGTTTCCCAACCATTACATGTTTCTCTTGGTCCTGTTTCTGATCAACATGTCTTTCTCCTTAGTCCTTCTTCTCCTGTTAATTTGTTAGGCAGAGATTTGCTTTGTAAACTCGGCTGTACTATCTATTGCTTTTCTAATGGTGTTTATTTGGATGTCCCCTGTGGTAACGAAATGGCTGTACCTGCTGCCTTAGCTAGCTCACCTCCTGAGCCTGAGTTTCCTGATCTTTCTGTGTTGCAAAAAGAAATCATAATAGCTGTCCCTCCGTTTCTCTGGTCCCAGCATGCTAATGAAGTAGGACAAATCCCTACTTCCCAGCCTGCAAAAATTAAATTTAACCAAGCTAAGACTTTACCCAAATTTGCTCGATACCCTTTACGTCCAGAAGCCGAAGAAGGGATACGCCCTGTTATAACTGCCCTTTTAAAGCAAGGTATCATTGTCCCGACTAAAAGCCCTTTTAATACACCTATTCTTCCTGTAAAAAAACCTGGAAAGAATACCTATCGCTTATGCAAGACCTCCGTGTGGTAAATTCTGGAGTTTTACCTATTTTTCCTGTTGTACCAAATCCAACTACTATCTTGTCTTGTATTCCCCCTAAAGCTTGTTATTTTACCGTTGTTAACTTGTGTTCTGCATTTTTCTCTATTCCTATACACCCTGATAGCCAGTTTCTCTTTGCGTTTACCTGTTAAGGACTTCAGTATGCCTGGATGCAGTTGCCCCAGGGCTATACTTAATCCCCTTCTCTTTTTTCTCAAATTCTGAGGAAAGATCTAGATGACATAATATTTAAAGAAAATTCTGTGCTTGTGCAATATGTTGATGATTTGCTCTTGCCATCTACCTGCTTGAAGCCTGTAAAACTTAACTCTCCTCACCTCTCTTGCCCTAAAAGGACATAACGCATCTAAAGAAAAGCTACAGCTTTGTCTTCCTTGTGTTTACTATTTAGGTCATGATATTTCTGCTGGAGAACGACTGCTTTCCTCTTCCAGAATAGAAGCTATTCTTAAAATCCCTAGACCAACTACTGTGTCCCAAATGCATACCTTCCTAGGCATGGCTGGCTAGTGCCACCAGTGGATACTTGGCTATGCCTCTATAATCAAGCTGTTGCAAAATCTGACTCTTGTTAATACCCCTGAGCCTTTACCCTGGACTTCAGAGATAAAAGCCACTTTTGCCTCTATTAAACAAGCTCTGTCGCAAGCTCCTGCCTTAGGCCTTCCCGATTATACTAAACCTTTTATTCTCTTTTGTCATGAAAAGGACAGATTTGCACTTGCAGTACCTACTCAGACACATGAAGACAAGCGCCGTCCCATTGCTTATTATAGCTCTGCTCTTGACCCAGTTGCAGCCGGATTTCCCCCATGTCTCCGTGCTGTAGCTGCAGCCGCTGTCACTGTTGAACTCTCCTCCACCCTTGTATTAGGTTCTCCCCTTACTGTTGCTGTCCCACATGCTGTAGCAGCCGTTTTACTAAAAACAAACCCAACACCTTTCAAATGCTAGATTGACTAAGTATGAAATCTTGCTTCTGTCTGCTGGAAATGTCACCCTAACTAGGTGCCCTGTTTTAAACCTATTTCTCTGTTACCTACCCCTTTGGATGGTGAACCCCATGGTTGCATTATTGTTACTGCTCACCTAACAATGCCCTGCACTGATCTAAAGGACACCCCTTGCAAAAACCAGATCTAGTATTCTATGTTGATGGATCATGTCAAAGAAACTCAAAAAGTTCCCTTCTTGCAGGATATGCAAATGTTCCAAATATGATGTTACAGAAAGCCATCACTTACCTAATATGTATTCAGCTCAAGTTGCCGAGCTTGTGGCCCTCACCAGGGCTTGCGCCCTAGTCTCTGGTGCCTCTGTTAATATTTATACTGGTTCTCGCTATGCTTTTGGTATTGTACACAATTATGGTCAACTTTGGAAACAAAGAGGCTTCCTCACTTCAGGAGGTGCCAAGATTAGTAATGGTCCATACGTAAATGTCTTGTTGAATGCTTTACAATTACCTTCTGCTGTTGCTATTATTAAATGCCAAGCTCACCAAAAACCTTATGATGATGTTACACGTAGGAATGCTCTGGCAGACTCCACTGCCAAAGCTGAGACTATTTCCACTCCTCAGGCTACGCCTGTGTTTTTGTCTATTCTAACTGACCAGTCTCCATTGGCAAGTCTTCACGACATTGCCCTCCGCCAAGATCAGGCTCCAGAACCAGAGAAACATACACGGAGACTGGCTGCGTGCTTGTTACACCCTGACCATTTGTGGCACGCTCCGGACAGCCGTCTGGTGGCCCCAGTGATCCTTCTTCCTCATCTTGCTGGCATGCACCATGGCATGGCACATGTGAGCAAAGGGGGAATGATAGAAGCTGTTAAGCTTGATTGGTTTGCACCAACCTTCCCATCTGTGGCTCAACAGTACTGCCACACCTGTCCTATTTACCATGCCCATAATGTGGGAAGGCCTGTAAAAACAAAGAAGTCAGCACATCCCCCACCTTGGGGACCGTTTGTAAATTTACAATTAGATTTTATTCAAATGCAGAAATGTTGCTCTTATGAATATGTTCTTTTTCTTGTATGTATGTTTTCTGGATGTGTAGAAGCCTACCCATGTGCAAAAGCTGACACTATCACTGTAAGCAAAAAGTTGCTAAGAGACTTTATTCCAAGGTTTGGTATTCCTTTATCCCTAAACTCTGATAGAGGAACTCATTTTACTGGACAGATAATGAAAGAAGTCTGTAAAGTCCTGCAGATCCTACACAACTTTCATTGCCCGTACCATCCACAGGCCTCGGGTCAAGTGGAACGCCCCAGAAATGCATTCTGAAAAATAAACTGGCCAAAATTTGTGCTGAGACTCACCTAAAATAGCCAGATGCACTTCCCATAGCCCTTATGAGTATGAGATCTACTGTCAACTGAACGACTGGGCTTAGCCCACATGAAATTCTAATGGGAAGACCCATGAGGCTCCCTGCCTCGTCACCTGTTGCCTCCCACTTTTGTGATATACATTCACTTTATGATACCATTCTGGACTATTGTAAGAACAAGAATAAGAATGTGTTCTTGTCTTTAGTTAATCAAATTGGGATTGATTTAAATGTCTCTCATTGTTGGATATGCAGTCATGTCCCTATCTATTCTACTGGAGGGATACACATCATATCAGTACCCTTGAATGCAACTCAGATGTTAGCCCCTTATTATTCAAATTTTCATGGGAATGAAACCTGGCAGAATGTAAGTTGCAACCGGTCTGACTATGTATGATTAGATTATGCCACCCCTGGAAAGTTTTGTTGGACCTGTAATGGATCTCGTGTTGCAGTAGGAGTCAGTAAACGTGAAGCAGAATTGAATACCTAAGGTGCATGGATCAACGGTTCCTGGGACACCAGTATTCTTTCTGTTACATCATTAATCAAAGGATTTACAGGTTATTATTCAAAAATGATTAACTGTAATATAGATGGATTTACTGCATTAGCTGGTCACTATTTTGGTGTGGAGATAAGACCTATAAAAATCTTCCCTCCGGTTGCAGAGGAACGTGCTATGTCTCTGCAGTGTATCCTGCCTTTACTATTAGATCTCACTTACCTAAAGGAAGAATTCACAATGTTTGCAGAATTACAGAAAATCAAAGGTTTTAGGATATAATGTTCCCCAGCTATGGCGCAGGCTTAGCTATGTCCAAGATAAAGAAAGTTGCAGCATCTCTGGAAAAGATTGCTAATGCTACTGCTGATAGTTTTGATAAAATAAATACAGAAATGAAGGAAATAAAGCAAATGACATTGCAAAAGCAACTTGCATTAGATTATACACTAGCCAGCAAAGGAGGAGTCGGTGCTTTAATAGGTAAAGAACGTTGTACTTATATTCCTGATAATTCAGAAGAAATCCAGGATTTAAGTAAACATATTTGAAAAGAAGCAGCCAAATTTCGTAAGTCAGATAGTTGGAATCTGAGTTCTTGGTTTAGCTCTATTTTCAGTTCCTTAGGCTCTATCATCATTTCTATAAGCACAATGTTTCACTCTTCTTTAAGTAAACTGCCTGTATGTCTTTGTGTGCATTAGATCAGTGATTTACTGTCCGAGGTCGTATTTTTTTCTCTCTCTGTCTTAAGCATAAATATGCTTGTAAACTTATTGAGTTAGAGGATTTCTTTGAAACAGACAAGTGGGTGAGTCCCCTTGCTGTCTGGAATCCTCCCTGTGATCACAGTATAGGCCTAAATAAAGAAAAGCTGGCTCTGCCACTTCTGATTCAACCACAACGTGAAGTTTGATTTCTTCTACAGCTTTAACAATCCAACCTGTCAGTGAGATCTGAGGTGCAGTCTCTGCTGAACTTACTCATGCTTTCAGACATTGCCAAACTCTTTGAAATTCAAGCCAAGTCACAAACAATTGCTTGTTCTCTGGAAAAGTCTGATTCCTCAGGAAAGTCTGGGCTTGCTCTTCAGTTCCTGGTAATGCACACCCCCAGGATGCTCAGGAACATACGTGCACGGTCAGAGCATGGCTCTGCTGTGGGGAAAAAAACTTTTCCTTGGCAATCAAGGGACAGATTCTGTTGTTATGTGCAAAGTAACCACATGGATGTAATTATGTAACCCTTCTGCTGAACACCTGTCAGCAGCAACAAGGAGTAAGTTAAATTTTGGGAGTACTAAATATTGATTCATAGATTTTATAGATTTTTAGGGTTGAAGGGAGCTCAGTAGGTCATCGACTCTGACCTCCTGCCCTGGGCAGAAAAGAGCACTGGGGTCAGATGACCCCACTAGATGCTTGTCTAGTCTCCTCTTACAGACCTCCAAGGTAGGGGAGAGCACTACCTCCCTTTGGAAGCTCATTCCAGATTTTGGCAACCCTCACCCTAAAGAAAATTTTCCTAATGTCTAATTTAAACCTGCTCTCCATCAGTTTATAGTTGCTGTTCCTAGTAAGCCCTATTCCTTGCTGCCCCTTCCCACGCCCCACCCCCCCAATGAATTTGTAGACAGCTACCATATCCCCTCTCAGCCTGTTTTTGCGGAGGCTGAAGAGATTCAGGTCCCTCAATCTCTCCTTGTAGGATCTTTCCTGTAGACCCCTAACTATGCGAGTAGCTGTCCTCTGGACCCTTTCAAGGTTATCTACATCTCTCTTAAAGTGTGGTGCCCAGAAGTGGACATAGTACTCCAGCTTCAGTCTTAACAATGCCACATAAAGGGGGAGTATCACCTTCTTAGGCCTGCTCATGATGCACCTGCTAAAGCATGAAAGAGTGTGGTTAGCTTTGCTTATCACTTTGTCACATAGACACTTCATGTTCATTTTGGAGTTGAGCATGACTCCGAGATTTCTTTCTGCTGCTGTGCTGCTCAGAACGTCACCTCCCAGCCTGCAAGGGTGTTGGTGGTTCTTTCTCTCCAAATGCAGCATTTTGCACTTATCCTTGTTCAACTGCATCTTATTCTGTTCTGCCCACTTTACCAACCTGTCCAGATCCACCTGAACCCACTCCCTGACTTCCAGCATGTTTACTTTGCCCCATAATTTGGTGTTGTCTGCAAATTTGGACAGAGTGCTTTTCATGCCCTCTTCTGAGTCACTGATGAAGATATTGAACAGCACTGGTCCAAGGACTAAACCCTGGGGAACTCCACTGCCCACATTTTTCCAAATCAAAAAGGACCTGTCCATGACCACCCTCTGTGCATGCCCCATGAACCAATTCTCCACCCACCTGACTATGTACTAATCCACCTCACAACCACTTAATTTATTTATAAGAATGGGATGCAACACAGTATCAAAGGCCTTTTTAAACTCCAAGTAGAAGACATCTACCCTGACTCCTGCATCTAAACATTTTGTGACCTGGTCATAAAAAGAAACAGTTAGGCAGCAGACTCTACCTGCTATGAAGTCACGCTGGTTACCCTTCAGCATTCTTTTTCCTACTGGACTTCCACAAATGTGATCCTTAATAATTTTTTCAAATGTTTTCCCAAGGGTAGAGGTGACTAACTGACCTATAGTTATGTGGATCACCCTTTCTTCCCTTCTTGAAAATAGGGGCCACCTATTTTTTAGGCCATATATTTTACCTTGGCTCAACCCCCCACCCAGACCACCTGGGAAACACTAAAGGAATCACTAGGGTGCTCTAAAAAACCCAGCAACCCTTCCCTTGCAAGTAGTATGAACATGAACCCCTGATTTATTTCAGACAAACACCAGATCAACATACAATCAAGCAAAAAACAAAACATTGTCCTGGTTCAAGGTATATTTTGTATCATCCCTGCCCCTGTTGGGGAGTCTTTGACCCAAGGCTCAGCAGTCTGAGAATGGGGGAGTCTTGATTCAAAAGAAATTAGTCCCTGGGAATTTGAATGCATCATGAATGATGTTTGCCCCCAGCAGCTGGGGGTTGCAGCGGGAGCGAGGTGGAGGGAGCGCTGTGGTGGTAAGCAGGGAGCTCCCACAGATGCTGCCGGTGCTGTCGGTAGTGTGGGAAGAGGGGTAGCTAGCACTGAGCAGGGGGAAGCAACCGTCCTCAGATGCCACTGGCGATTGCTGACCACCCACAGGCAGCGATGCCTTTTCATAGGGGGTGCACCACCACACTCAGGGGTTCACATGCACCCCTGTGTATCGCCTATGCTCTCTGTGCCACCTGGCCTCAGGATCCAGCTAGGATTCCAGCATTCCCCTTCTCCTCTGCAGGGGAAAAATAGAGAGTCCTCCAGACAAGGTAGCCTGAACCTTAAATAACTTTTATGACCTCATTTCAGGACCCCAGTCAAGAAGCAGACCAATCAGTTCAAAGGGGGTCAGCAATCCAGGATTTGGCCAGAGTTACTAATCTGTTTTTCCAGGATCTGTTAAGGCAATAGTCTCTTGTCTGACTCAGTAAATGGCAAATCCTATATTCTTAAGTCTTGACAGTCCACTGTTCAGCCCATTACCCACCAGGCCATTAACCGTGTTGGTACACAATGCTGGATGATAGGAGCTGTATTAGTCCCTGGGCTGTTCAGTTCACTCTCTCCCAGAGGACATGGTGCTCTCTAGTGGCTGCATGTGCTCTTTGCATCTTTCCCATTTTGTGTCACAAACAGGCAGAGAGCAGGTGCTGAAAGAGAGTGAACCAGGTCTGAGTATGGGGCAGCAAGGAAGGGAGACAGGGCTCCATGGAGTTGATGTGGAAGTGAAAAAGGAGCAGAGGTCCCAAAGGCTGTGTGAGGGAGGCAGTAGGAGACAGGCAGCCTGAGGGAGGTTGCCCAGCAATGCCAGGGACATGAGAGCTGGCCAGGGCTGCAACCAGAGGAGGGACAAGACAGGGGCTAGTAGGTGCACTGGAGGGGACCCCAGACAGGGGAAGCAGATCCCGGGAGAGGAGCATTCCTTCACCTTCATAAACCTGGGTTTGGATTGGTGCCAAGAAGCCAACTAGGACCAGTCAGGCTGGGACAGGACAGGGCTCTGGCCAAAAACTAATCTCTATCCCCCATTTCCCAGGCAGCCTTGTGTACACCCCAGCCTCTGACTCCTGTGCCAGGAGTTGTGACAGCTGCAGGGGCCTAGACAGCAAAGACCCAAGAGCTGAAGCAACAGGGAGACTGAGACAGGGTGCCGTGACAAAGGTTGCGCAAAGAGAAGCTGTGGCAGAGACTCTGCCAAGCTTAAATGGGGTGGGGGAACACGTATGCATTGCAATGGCTGTGGCCCTCCTCTGCCCACATCCCTTTTGAAGTGCAGCACCCAGAACTGGACGCTGCACTCCAACTGCGCCCTGGCCAAAGTCATATAGAGGGGAAGTATTGCCCTCTGGACTGGCTTGAGATGCATCTTTGGATGCATGACAAGGTCTGGCTGGCCTTGCTGGCTGCAGTCTGGCATTGGCGGCTCATGTTCATCTTGGCATCAATAATGACTCCAAGATCCCGTTCCACCTCTGTGCTCTCAAGAGGGAGCTCCCCAGCCTGTGTGTGTGCTGTGGGTTCCTTCTCCCAAAGTGAAGCACCCTTCATTTGTCTATGTTGAACCCCATCCTATTCTTGCCTGCCCACTTCTGTAGTCTGTCTAAATCTAGTTGCAGCCTTTCACTCCCTTCAAGTGTGTCCACCTCCCTCCACATCTTAGTGTCATCAGCAAACTTGGACAGCGTGCTTTCCACCCCCTGCTTCTCGCCCTTCTCAGGACCACTACAGTGGCAGAAGTTGAGGTTTATTCAATGGCTTCGGTGTGAGCATCAGCACTTGCCCTGTGCCTTACACCTCTCTGTTGCACCCTCATCATTGTGAAGTTGTTATTGTTGGCCACAAAGCAAGCTGTGCTCAGTTCACTGGCAGGGTGCACTGAGGAAGGTCATGAGGCTTGAGTTTCTCCACTGAATTGCATAGGCCTTCTTGGTTGCTGGCCAAGATCTTGTCAGTCTGGGTAATAGGTTCGTTGGCCCACTTGCCCTCTGCCTTACTCTTCAGCAGCCAAGCAGACACACCCCAACCTGACCTCTCTCCATTGTACCCTTGTGAAAAAACAGCCTGCTGCTCACCCAGAAGCCAAGGTTTCTACATTCGCTTTGGCATGAGCATCAGCACTTGCTCTGTGCCTTACAGGTCTCCATTGCCCCCTTGGAACTTTGCCATCAGCGCTGGCCGCAAAGCCTTGTACTTGGTTGCTGGCCAAGGCCTCCCTGGTCCAAGCAGTAGGCTCTTCACCCCATTTGCTCCCTGCCTTACACCTCTCACCCTCCTCCTGGTTAGCTTTGACCACTGCAGTGGAAGAAGCTGAGGCTTTCTTCTACTAAGGAGCTGATGAGGCTTTACTTTCTCCTCTGAACTGTGGAGGCCTTCTTCTTGGTTGCTGGCCTTCTTGGTTGCCAGTCAAGACCTCTGCAGTCCAAGTAGTAGGCTCCACACCTGCCTTGCTCTCTACCTTACACCTTTCTGCTGCAGTCTTGTATCTCTGGAGTCACTGCTGGCCACAAACCAAGCTGTGATCATGAGCTATGACCACTGCAGTGGAAGAGGGCTCACGTCAAAGGGGGTGTCTTCCACTAAGGAAACTGGTGGAGTTTCTCTCTGAATTGTGGAGGCCTTCTTCTTGGTTGCTTTGCTTGCTCTCTTCCTTACACCTCTCACCTTGCTCCTGGTTAGCTTGACTACTGCAGTAGCAGAAGCTGAGGCTTCTTCACTGGCTTTGGCTTGGGCATCAGCTCAATTTGTACCGGTTTTTCAGGCCCACTTCCTATAGTCTTGTTGCCCTCCACCTGGTTGCTGGCCATGTACCAGCAAATTCATACTGGGGTGCATGTCTTCTGACACCCATCCACCCAGCACTCTGTCTCCTTGAGGGAGGTTTCTGTATTTTAATAAGGAAATGTTTTTAAATAAACAAGGATATTTTAAATAAATAATAGTAGAAAGTCCCCACTCCCCACCTGAGGAGGGTACATGGTGGGTGGCGGGGAGGAGATGTACACTGTAGGTGGAAGGAGGGCACAAAGAATTAAGAGGCAGTAGAAAATTTACGTATCATTTCTCCCCACTGCCCATGCCTCCCTCCATCCCTTTCCCCACCCACGTAAGTGTTATGCCCAGCAAAGATTCCAAAGTTAAAAAGTGACACAGAGTGAGTAGCATGGCCCAACTCGGCCACCAAATTGAATTCAGCTATCCATCTGCACCTGACAAGGGGTGATGCCCTGGGAAGAACAATGCCTGGTGCCCCCCCGGCTTTGACCAAGCTGTGTTCCAGCTGGGACATTGCACCCCCAGGGGGTGCCTGGTTACTCAGAACCCCTCCCTCCCTCCCATGCACCTGGGGGCCCTGTCCCTCCCACCATAAGCTTTGTGCCCATCAAAGTTTCCAAAGGTACAATGCAATGGAGAATAGCATGCTTGGGCCCTCCCCCCATGTGAGTGGAGGAAGCCCTCCCTCCATGCCTAACTAAGCTTTGTGAGTGGGTTTGCTTTCTTTCTTTCAAGAAAATGCTGGTCATGCATGGTTCTGAAATGGAATAAGATGAAATTCAGGAGGCTTGCAATATTGAAGGAAGTCATGTAACCCAGGCATCTTCCTGCTGGGACATATATTCAGGAACCAGCAAGGGGGTGCAGGATGCCTCTCTCCAACTCTCTCCCCACTCACCTGGGGGGCCCTCCCTTCCTCCCTGAGCTTTGTTCACAGCAAAGATTCCAAAGTTACAAAGTGACACGGAGAGAGTCTCATGGCCCAACTTGGCCAGCCAGCTGAGTCGGGCCATTCTTCTCCACCGGAGGGGAACCCACCTGAGGAGGCCTCTGGTAGGCATGGCTTGTGGGCCCCTATATGAGGAGGCCTCTCCCTAACTAAGCTTTGTGGGTGGGTTTCTTTCTTGCAAGAAAATGCAGGCTGCAGACTAGCACTGGCCAAGCATTTGACCTCCCTCCATTTGATAACAGTCCACCTTGCAACTTTCCAGTAATGCCATGACTCCATAAAAGTTGTGCAGTCATCAGTAACTAGAAAGGGCCAGTAACCAGGCTGCCTGCCTACCTGCCTCTTGCCTCTTGCCCTCCCACTATACAGCCCTCCATCCATCCATATCATATCAAGGGATTACTCAATGGTTATTGGAGCATATTGTGAATCGGTGTTTTATCCTTTTGCCTTGCATTTGCTGACATTCACTGTAGTGTAATAAATGTATTTGCCAGTTGACTAGCAACAGCATTGTTGAGTTTTTAAAAAAAATACCATTTTAGCTTTGTGATTTTTTTTTCTCAAATTGTTTGCAATTCAATTTATTGTGAGGAAAAAATAAAGATTTGTACTTGTTCCTGCTTGATTTTTATGGACCTGGGAAGCAGGTGAGAGGTAGTTTCAGCTGGCTGGGGAAGGGGGGGTTGCTTTGCAGGCTGAACACAAACAGGACCTGTATTTCAGATTGGTTGGCCTCCCTCCAAGCACCTCAACCCTATGTCTGGGGATAGCCATCTGATGCATACAGTCTGCATATATACATAGTCAGCCACATGCATGTGGCTATACATCCAGAGACAATACCTCTGGATGTGCAAGTACCAAAAATGCACTGTAGATGTTCAAAAAAGCCACTTAGGTGAGCAGGAAAAAAGAGACCGTATCAACACCTAGAGTAAGCAGACTAACTATTGTAATGCTTACACAATGCTTTATCTCTGCCCCATGAGCAGTTATTACATGGACAAGGCACCCTCCTCATACACCCCCCTGAGGAACTGTCCAGACATGACCAGATACCTCTCTCTCCAACCTCCAGCCTCTACTTGGGGCTCCTTCTCTGCAGGTGCAAACTTGACTCTTGCTCTGTTTTCCCCTGCAAATATTGCCTACACACTTGAACTGACCGCCCTTCCAATGCAGCATCCAGTAGGCCCCCACAAACCCCAGTACCCTATGTTGTCTGTTGTGGGTGCCAATCTGAAGGCATGCACTGACCCATATTGGTTATTGAGTATGGGATTTAGGGGGGCCACAGACCTGAAATGCTGGAGGCTGCAAGGGGGAGAGGAACTGTGGGGAAAGAAAAAAACCCCTGAGTGCTTTTTGAAACCATGGCCTTGACTAATTAGCAGCTCTTTGATTAGCTGAGACCTATCTGATGAGGACATGCCAATAGCTAGTGTAGGAGAAGGAGGTATTACATTTTCTTCAGTTTGGATGAAAAGTTCTTTCTTAATTCACTTTATTCTGGAGAGGCCTAGAAGGAGGGGGTGGGGAAGGAGGGCAGTCTGCAAACCCAGATCTGAAAGGTGCTGCATGCAGGATTTTGTAAAGCAAACATTTCATTGCAAAGAAAGCATTGGAAAAAATCATTATTGCATTGCACCCCCCATAACAGTAAATCCTGCCTGCAAAGGAAAGAAGAAGAAAAAAGAAGCTCTTCTGGAACTTGCAGCAGCAGGCATTAACCCCAACCCGTTGGCCCCCCTGGTGACTTATAAGGGTGTAGGTTGTAGCCGTGTTGGTCTAAGGACACAGGCAGACAAGGTTCTTTGGGTGAATCTGATATCTTTTATTAAACCAACTTAATTGTTTTCCAACTATTATTAAGCAAGCTTTCAGGTTCAAAAACCCTTTGTCAGGCAAAGGAAGTTTCAGCAGCTGGTGTGTGCTCTTCCTGGATGGAATGAAAAGTAAAGAAGCCAGAGGCTGGGATGGTATGCATACAAAACAGGTAGTCGGTGAAAATGTAGATTGAGGAGTCAATGGGTGAGAGACAGGCAGTTCCCTAGATAGCACTTAACAAATATTTGACCTCCCTCCCTCTGATAATAGTTCACCCTGCAATTCTTTGCAAGTCTTTACAGTAATGCCTTGGCTAAGCGCCCCCTCCCCCAGGTATAGCATCCCTGCCACTGAGGCAGGCATGGTCTCTGAAACAAGCCCAACCATCCCAAAGAAAACATGACCCCTCTATTATATAGAACAAAAAAACTTTTTAATGAAAATGAATAGTAAAAATTACTATATATAAATTGACAACATAAAATAAAATGAATACAATTGGAAAGAATTTTTTTTAAAAGGTTCAGGCTCTTGACTTTGAGTCCTTCTTAGCAAAAATAATACATATAAATTTACATACAATATAAAAACAAAAATGTGTGGGGGGGGGGGGGGGGTCTCAGTATCTTGATAGTGACTTTTCACTGACCTGTGGGCTTATCCCCAACAAGTTCTGCTGCAAAAATTTTCTGTGAGGTGGGAGGAAAAGAGAAGAAAAGGAAAAGGAGGGGGGCTTGGTGCACAGTCAAAAAAACAGACTTTTGCCACCCCCCCCCCCCCTACTCCCACACAAGGTCGGTGGGACATATTACCTAAATATCACCCAGGACACTGCGGTGTTGGGTGTTGGGTCTGGCAGGCATCATCATGCTGCCCTTGGACTCGTGGCTCTAAAATGGAATGTGATGAAGTTCAGGTTGCAATATTGAAGGAAGTCGTGTAACCACTCATCACTCTTTCCAAAATGTCAAACTACTTGCAGAAAACTTACCATTAGGCTCATGCTGAGGCTGCCGCTGCAGAGGCCGTTGGGAGCCACGGCCACTGCATTGGCAGATGATGTGGGGTGGAGGGTACCAGGGATGGGTGGGAGGACAGGAGGGTACATGGGCGGTTGGGATGGGAGGACATAGACAATAGGTGGCAGGGGGGAAACAATTAAGAGGAGGCAGAAAATTATATTATTTCTTTCCCCCATTCTTTCCAACCTTTTAAAATAAGCAAGATTGGTCTGGTCAACCAAGCAGACGCATCCTGACCTGACTGGAGGAGGGAAGGATGAGGGGTGAAAGAGGGTAAAAAAGAGCACACAGCACCACCTACTGGCCAGAGGCTGGCACGCAGCACCCCCTCATGGCGAAGGAGATGAATTGCAAGTCTTTGGAGTTTCTGGCTGTTTGGATGAACAAAATCCACAGCGGAAGTGGTGTAACAGGAAAGCGACACAAATTAAAACATCTCTAAGTAGTGTTAGTTTAAGGTGCTAAATGGACTTTAAAGTGGCAGGAAATCCCAGCTTGTGCAAACACAAATGCAGTTGTGTTGATGTAAATGGGAAATCTTGTTCTGTCTACACACGCCCCTGCACTCTCCTTTGTCCCTGAAGCAAAGGTGTCTACACCATTCCCACTGGTGCCGTGCTGACAAGGCAGTCATAGACAGTAGTGTCTACCAGAAGTTGCGGTGGAGGGTGGGCGAAGCCTGTCCCTAGTACCCGTGGAGTAGGTAGGGTAGGACCACGAGTGGGTGCCCATGCCTGATGAAAACAGTGGTGCAGTGGAAAGCCATCTTGCAGCTTCCTAGGTTCCTGCTGTGCCTTGTACATATGTTACATTATGTAGGGTGCTTCTCCTAATGACGTTGTAAAGGGCTAATGGCCATCATTGCTTTAACTGCCCTTAGCCACAAGACATAGCGTTGGTCTTGCAGGCCCCAAGCTGGCTGTCATCAGTTTTCAGATTCATATTATGTAGTGCATCCTTGTATTACCCCACCCAGCATCGCAATGATTTTCACCAAGCCTCTTTCCCTCCTCCCTTTGTTGTCTTCAGTGAAGGTAGCTCAACTTTTTCAAAGCTGTCTTGAAAAGTGAGTTAAGAAGGCAAATGTTATGCAGGACTGGACATAGTGTATTATTGAAGATGTACTTGTGTGTGTGGTGTAATGCCGCTTGGAGTTAATCAGCCAGCCTGATCAAGCACACTGTCCTGGGCTTCTGTTGCCCTGTCATGGTGCAGCCATCATGCTTCCTACCCATGTCATGTAAGATTTGGGGAATTGTTGGGGTTTCTGGGTGCCCAGGGTGGGAGAACACACAGACATTTCTGGTCTTAGCGCATGGGAATCTGATTACTACTCTGATTTTTGGTATTCTTTCAAGTCTGGAACTTAGGTGGATTTAAAGTGGAACTTAATCCTCTACTTCTATGGGGGGAAAAATCAGGTCTCTTTCCAAAGTTCCTTGTGGAACTTTATTTTTATGACAGTTTTTTCCAAAAAATTCCTAAAGCAGATCGAGAAAAGACAGATACATAGTGAACCTTGCCTGCTTCATATACCCCCCACACCGCTGCCTTTAATTTTAAAGATAGCTAGAAGTACAATCTGCTTTGACTGAAATAGGGTTGGCAGCACACAAGGGAGAAGCACACCACCACAGATGGTAATAGAACATGCTCTAGTCACGAGACCCTGCTGCCTCACTAGATGTCTCCCTCTTGGACCCCCCTCGGTGCTGCTCACGATCCTCATGTTCTTCATCCCTGACCCATTTTGGGGCTCTCCTCTTGTGGCTAGAGGAGGCACGGCTCTCCTTTGGAAGATAGTGGAGAGTTGTTTGGGGTGGTCTGTTGTCAGTACTTTTGCAATTGTGAAACTCTGATAGAAACTCCTGTCTAAGCTTTTGATACAGCCACAAAATATGATCAACCTTTGTACTGAACTCCTTAAAACATTCTGCCATTTGATTACTCTCGGTTTCCATAACCTGTGAATTGGCTTCCTCACTTCCCTTTAGCCCACTGAAGATATCCTAAATTTCAGATGTCATTTGGTCAGTGGACATAGATACATTTTGGAACACTTCTGCCAGTAGTTTAAGAATATTTTCCTTAGCTTCTCTTTGATTTGATCAATAATTTCACTGATATTGAGCGTTAACAGCTGCTCTTGATGATCCAGGCATTACTGTGTACGGAGAAAAAGAAAGCTGTCATGAGGTCTTCAGTTACTTTTAAACATTTTTTTTAAAGAACACTGAGTCATTGTTAAAATATTGGAACAGGACACCATCTGCAAGAATTAGCAATGAAATACCACTAGCTAGCACCCAACCCCCTTATTAAGGCTGCAGCCCAAAAGTATTCCACCCAGTCTCAAGGCCTGCCCTTACCTGCCTATACCTGGTACCTCTCTTCCTGGAAAAAACACATACCACAATCCACCCAGGAGGGAGTAGGTTACATTTATTTAAGGGTGCCAGTCTCCCCCACCCCAAGAGACTAAAGACCTACCCATGTCGCAGTAATATTTTACTCCTGTGCCTAATACCACTGCTGTAACATACAAGTCACCATTCATGAGGCTTATGGGGTCACGGTCTCAGGACTCTGCTGTTGGTTTTCCGATCACAGAGGACTCTCTTGGGACCCTTCAGCATTTGCTTGGGAACCTGAAGACTCCTGTGACACAATAATATTGGTTTGGTCAGGGTCCTTTTCATCATCATGAACATAAGAGTCTTTTCTGTTTCACGGCTGCTGCTGATCCTGGTTGTCTGGTACCAAAATGAATGGGTTAACCAGAGTAGAGAGGGAGCTCATTTCTGGCTGTGGAGAGGAGTCCCAACCAAGGTCATTGTTCTGTGACCGAGTCTGTGCGTCAGGAACCTCATTGCATGGAGCTTGCAAAGTGGCTGTGGCTTGTAAAGTCCTCTGGAGCCAAGGAGTTTCTGGTTCCGTGTCCCACAAACCTCTTGTCCCAAACTCATTCATGCATGCCTCTCAAGCATCTCTTTTAAAGTTGGTAGACAGCTTCTCATGGAATAGGATCATTCTCCATGAGGCACCCGACTGAGAATTATTTTCCTTTATGTGGTGGAAATTACACTTTAAGGACTTCATCTTACTGCAACACTGCTCCCAGTCACAATTGATACCACATTTATCTAATTGTTCAGTAACAGAGACATACACAGGTTTATTTCTGTGATTTTCCAGTTGTGTTAACACCTTCCGTTCACCCCGTATATCAGTCAGTGCCTCAACTTCTGCATAAGTCAAGTTTTGATTTAGTGTGTTTTGTTTCTTTTTGGTCGTGCATTTGTTTGTTTGAAATTTTATGGAGGTAGGCAGTTTTTGAAGTGGGAGTCCCTCAGGTGATAAGACCACCCTTCCTTTTCTAATATTTGGCACATTACCAAATCTCCACTGAGTCCCTCAATGAGTGCAACTGGCTCACCACCCCAGGTGCTAAGACCCACCGAGCCTTGGGTGCCAACCCAAGGCCCACCCACCAATCAGTTGGCAAGAGAGAGGGAAAGGGATTCACTGGTTCTATGAATGTATATATTAGGGCTGTGCAAAATTTCACTGGCTGTTTCATTTCAATGCTGTTTTAACTCATTTTGAGCTCAAAACAGCAAAATCCCCACCCCAGGGTAGACTCCTGCCCTGCCTCCTAGCCATCCCTAATTTCACCAGCTAGTACCCAAACCTTGAGGAACAATAAATAAGGTGTTGACCCCTAGAGTACATTTGGAGACCTGAGAGTTTCTTTAGACAACCCCTGTTGGGTAAAATGAGTCCTTAGATGGAATAGATATAAAATGAGTCCTGAGTAGAAGCAAACTTTATTAGACATTCTAATGATTGATGCTGAAAGCAAATTTAAAAAAACAACAATAAATGCTTAGATATGCTTATTTGACCCAAAACTGGACACAGTATTCCAGTCAGGCAGAAGAGTAGGCCACATCTTCACTACTGTATCTAGTTTTGGGCCCCCCACTATAGAAAGGACAAGTTGAAGAGAGTCCAGCAGAGGGTAACAGAAATGGTTAGGGTCTGGGCACATGACTTCTGCAGAAAGGCTGAGGAAATGGCTTATTTAGTCTTCAGGAGAGAAGGCTGAGGTTGGATTTGATAGCAGCTGTTAATTCCCTGAAGGTTGGTTCCACAGAGGACAGAGCTGGACTGTTCTCAGTGATGGCAGGTGACAGAACAAGAAGCAATTGGCTCAAGTTGCAGCAAGGGAAGTTTAGCTTGGATATTAGGAAACACTTTCTCACTAGGAATGTGGTGAAGTTTTAAGGTCCGGTCCCCCCAAACCCCTGCACTGATCTTCTTGAAACTTGGCAGGTTTCATGCCCTCAGTGGAGGCCACCATCCCTGCATGTTTCATCCAAAGCAGGCAAAAAACAACAAAGTTATAGATATTTCATTGATTCCCCATTATACCCTACGGCCAGATCGGATCTCTGCTGACTCGCGCAGGCCTATTTGTCAGCTATTTGGCCATTTACACACACACACACACACACACACACACACACACATTTCACAGCCACACAGACTTTGGTTAGTGTGTAAGGTGCCAATCTACCCTGGCTCCAGTACTGTCAATGGAGGGATTATGGATGGAAGCATACGTGACACTGTGCGCCACTGACACAGTATTTCTCATCAGTGTTTCTTCTTTAGCAACAAGTGTCAACAGAGAGTTTCCTACTCTGTAGGCAAGGAGCATAGAACAGTTTTGACAGTCATTATATACTGTGGTCCATGGCAATGGGAATATGGGGCTCACCAAGGGTCAGGCAAAGGGGCTTCATTAGACTGCAGGACCATCATCTCTTGCTCTCCACATATAAAAGCCACTGGGTATGTTACAATGTCCAGTATGGGTCACAAAATGAAACAAGTAGGGAGCACATTTAAAACTAACAAAGGTGAGTTATTTTTCACACAATATGTAAACTGTGGAACTCATTGCTGTGAGATGTGGTGGAAGATGACAGTTTAGTCAGATTCACAAAAGGTTTGAACAAAGTTTGGAGGAAAAGGGCATCAGTAGCTATTCAGCATGGGAGTTAGGAGTACAGCTTAATCAAAACTTTCTGGACCGGGGTAGACAAAATATGGCCCACAGCCAGATCCAGCCCACCAAGTGACTGTATCTAGCCTGTGGGTGCCCCTCTAAAAGAGAATAATTTCCAGCCTGCCAGTGCCCTGCGGAAAGCTGGCACCTCTCTGCCTCTGTGCAGTAGGTCCTGGCCTGTTGTTTGGCAGCCAACCACCACTCCTTGGCCTGCCCCACTCCCCCAGCCCCAAGTCAGGGGGCACTGGAGAGAGGAAGCTTCTGCCCAGTGAGGCTTCTCCCTGTGGTGAGAGTTGAAGTCCAGGCATGCGTGCTGGGAACTCATGTTCAGGGAAAGGGGGCTGGGAGCTGCAGGTGATGTGGGCAGGGCTGGGCCTTGCTTTGTGCAACCACATGTGACTGGCAGACAGACCTGGCCACAAGCTTGGGACTGGGGCTGGGAGCTGCAGGTGATGGAAGCTGGGCTGGGCTGGGCTGGGCTGGGCCCCATCCCACTCTGTGCCTCCACACGTGACATGGTCCAGGACTCAGGCTGGGAACCACAGGTAAGTCAGTCCCAGCTGGGCAGGGCCCTGGTAGAGACACAGGCTCTGCTAATGGTCATGTTGTGACCCCCACAGGTGGCACACCATTCTTGCTGTAGCTCCTGCCCTTGTGTACCTGCCCTACTTGTGCTGCTTCTACCTGCTGATGTATGTGGACGGTGAGCCACTAGTGGCATGCTACATGACCTGCCCTTCACTTCCAGGCCACCCACTATGACTGGCATGACCATGGCTAACAATTAGCTACCTGGCTGAGTTCCCCAAGCACTGGGCACCTGGCACAGAAACAACATCTACATGACCGGTAAGGGCAGGGGCAAGGATGGCCAGGGCTAAAGAGCCCCATGCACTTTAGCCCAGGTCATGCTGGTGGTCCCAGGGAAGGGAAGTGAGAGGTGCCTGGGCAACTTCCTCCTGCCAAGTTGAGGGGGAAGCCCTTGGCCCCTGGGTAGGCAGCAGAGTGTCTTTCACAGTGAGGATGCATTCAAACCCTGCTCTTCCAGTCCTGCCACAGAGGCAGCAGCAGCCTGGGTGGAGAGGTCTGTATGGGGCTGCTGGGAAGCAGGAGGTAATGCTGGATGGGATTTCTTCATTTGTCCTTGGTTGCTGCTGCCCTAAGGGACTGATTGTTTAGGATTATGAATGGACTTGAAGGCTGCAGCTGGATAGGGAAGGAAGCATTGAGGGACCAGGAACCTCCGGGTGTGGGGGCCCTCTATTGGCCCCCACACCCAGGCTCAATAGCCACAGACTCCCCTTTATTTCCAGCTATTATGCAATCACCTTTATATGCTACTGAAAACAACATAAATCAAGACAAAAATATTTCTAAAATAAAATGTAAATATTTTACAGAAAATTTCATAGATTTCATAGACATCAGGGCTGGAAGAGACCTCGGGAGATCATCGAGTCCAGCCCCCTGCCCAAAGGGCAGGAAGTCAGCTGGGGTCATAGGATCCCAGCAAGATAAGCATCCAATTTGCTCTTGAAGGTGTTCAATGTAGGTGCTTGAACCACCTCCGCTGGCAGGCTGTTCCAGACCTTGGGGGCTCGGACAGTAAAGAAATTCTTCCTTATGTCCAGCCTGAAACGGTCTTGCAGGAGTTTGTGACCGTTCGACCTCGTCATCCCTTGGGGCGCTCTGGTGAACAGATGTTCCCCCAGATCCTGGTGGTCACCCCTGATAAACTTACAGGTGGCCATCAGATCACCCCTGAGCCTGCGCTTTTCCAGGCTAAAGAGTCCCATGGCTCTCAGCCTGTCATCGTAAGATCTGTTTTCCTGACCTCTGATCATGCGCATGGCTCTCCTCTGGACTCTCTCAAGCTTCTCCACATCCTTTTTGAATTGTGGAGCCCAAAACTGGACGCAACACTCCAGCTGCGGCCTCATCAAGGCCGAGTACAAGGGGAGACTGACGTCCTGGGATTTGCTCGAGAAGCATCTATGGATGCAAGCCAGTGTTTTGGTCACTTTATTAGCCGCAGCATCGCATTGCAGGCTCATGTTCATCTTGTGGTCAATGATGACCCCCATGTCTCTTTCTTCTGTAGCGCTATCCAACGTAGCACTGCCGAGCCTATAAGGATGCTGCAGGTTTTTCCTCCCAAGGTGGAGAACCTTGCATTTTTCGGTGTTAAACACCATCAGGTTCTCGTCCGCCCATTTGCTGAGCTTGTCCAGGTCAGCCTGGATCACCCACCTGTTTTCTGGCGTGGATGCTTTGCCCCAAAGATTGGTGTCATTGGTGAACTTGGCCAGTCCACTCCTGACTCCAATGTCCACATCATTAATGAAGATGTTGAACAGTATGGGTCCAAGGACAGAGCCTTGGGGGACCCCACTGGTCACAGGGCACCATGATGATCGACTTCCATCAATTACCACCCTCTGGGTCTGACCATGGAGCCAATTTCCCAGCCAGCGGATCGTGGTGGAGCCAAGGCCGCAACTGGCCAGTTTGGCCAAGAGGTGATCATGGGATACCAGATCAAAAGCTTTTCTGAAGTCAAGATATATGACATCAATCTCTTCTCCCTCGTCCAGGTGATAGGTCACCCGGTCATAGAAGGAAATGAGATTGGTCAAACAAGACCTACCCACAACAAACCCATGCTGGCTATCCCTTAGGATGTTGGCCTGGGCCAGTCCCTCAAGGATGGCCTCCTTAATAAACTTTTCTAAGATCTTCCCCAGGATAGAAGTCAGGCTAATGGGCCTGTAGTTAGCCGGATCCACTCTCCTCCCTTTCTTGAAGATCGGCACCACATTGGCCTTCTTCCAGTCTTTGGGCACTACACCAGAGCGCCAGGAGCTCTCAAAGACCCGTGCCAGGGGCTGGGCTATGACGCTGGCCAGCTCCTTGAGTACCCTGGGGTGCAGATTGTCAGGGCCGGCTGACTTGAAGGTATCCAGCTTCTCAAGATGTTCCTTCACGAGGTCAGCATTTATGGAGGGTAGGGGATCCGCATCACCCGGATCTCCCTGTCCCATAGCAGGCATGGGCATCCTGTGTGACTGATGAAAGACTGACGCAAAGTACCTATTTAATAGGTTGGCTTTTTCCTGGGCGTCAGTTGTCAGTTGCCCCATCTGGTTTAGCAGGGGTCCAACGTTGCCCTTGCTTTTCCTCCAGCTCCCCACATATCTGAAAAAGGACTTTTTGTTGTCCTTGATGCTTGAAGCTAGTTGGAGTTCAGTTGCAGCCTTGGCTTTCCTGGTTTGCTCCCTGCAGGACCGGACCAGCGCAGAATAATCTTCCTTGGAGGTGAATCCCGTCCTCCTTCCCTTGTAGGCTTTCCTTTTTAGCCGCAGGAGGTCCGCTAGGTCCCTGGAAAGCCAGGAGGGCTGCTGTGCCTTCTTGCTGCCTTTCCTCCATGTTGGAATAGATTTAGCTTGTGCACTGAGGATCGCTTCCTTGAGAAGCAACCACTCTTCTTGAACTCCCATCTCACTGGGGTCATGGTCCCTGAAGGCCTGACCGACAAGCCTCTTGAGCTTGTCAAAGTCGGCTTTTCTGAAGTCAAGGACTTCTGTGTTGCTGACTGACTTGCCAGCTTTACAGCAGATGGTGAAGGTGATCAGCTCATGGTCGCTGTCACCCAGCTTCCCATAGATCACTAGGTCGCTGATTAGGTCGTCCCCCGTAGCCAGTACCAGGTCGAGCAGCGCTTTGCCTCTCGTTGGCCCATAGACTTCTTGAGTCAGGTAGAGGTCATCCATGCACAAGAGAAAGCTTTGCGACCGCTCGGATTTTGCTGAGTGATCTTCCCATGAGATGTCCAGGTAATTGAAGTCACCCATGACAACCAAGGTCCTGGAGAAAGCGGCCTCAGTCAGTTCCCGGGTGAACTCCTGGTCAAGCTCAGGACTTTGAGTGGGAGGTCTGTAGTAGACTCCCACTGTTGTGTTCCCTGTGCCGTATTCCCCACGAATTTTTACCCAGAGGGTCTCTAGCTGTCCATGCTGGTCGCCAACTTCAGCTTGCAGGGACATGTAGCTTTTCTTCACATAGAGAGCTACACCCCCGCCCCTTTTGTCAACACAATCCCTCCTGTACAGGGTATAGCCCTCTATACCCATGGTCCAGTCATGGGTGGAGTCCCACCAGGTCTCCATTATCCCAATGACGTCATAATTCTTTGCACTGAGCAGGAGGACGAGCTCCTCCTGCTTGTTGCCCAGGCTCCTGGCATTAGTGTACAGGCATGCAAGTGTGCCCTTGGGGGCTCTTGCCTTGCCCACAGATTGTGCCAGGGCTGGCACAAAACATACAAAAATGTTTGATTTTTAGTATATGATTTGCTTTTTAATCTATAATTTGTTAAAATGATGTCTTTGGAAAGATTTAATGTGTGCAAACCTTGACTCAAGTGGTCCAATGCCTCTGAAACCTTCACCAATTGGTCAAGGTTGATGGGGCAGGTTATCAGAGGGGTCCTACCTGTGCCTTGTGGCCTGAGGTGCAGAACTTCTGGGGTCTTAGGGGCAGACCACGCATCATGAGGATGGGCCCTCTGGAGGGGAAGTGTTTCCCAGTCAAGTAGATGACCTTCTGATATCAAGGGCCATGTGATGGGGGCAAGGGATTCTGGGACCAGCACAGTGGCCAACATGGCAGGCAGTATGGTGATGAGGTGGCAGGTTTTGGAAATGGGTTAGTGGGCCTTCTGATGCCATGAACTATTTGATGAGGGGGTAGAGGACGTTGGTACCAACATGGTGGTGAGGGAGGCAAAGTTTTGTGTCCAATGGGTGACCATTTTTGTCATGGGCGGGACTTCTGTTTCTAAGACCACAACCCCGGCCCCCTCTAAAAGGTTTACTTCCAGGGACTTTATGTGGCAAAGGTCAGGGATTGGGACAGGTTCTAGCCAAGAATCTTGTTCTGTTTTTGTCTTTGAGATTAGAGACTTCTCCATTGTCAGAAATCTCCTCCCTGTTGGGACTCCATTGACATCAGTCAACTCACTTCAACCTTCTCTTGGGTCAGTGAGGAATGGATGTAAAACACATGGCCCCCTGGATCTTGCCTACAAAATTGTTCTATTGGGCCTGCTGGTAGTCTAGTGGGCTACTGGGAATTGGGATATGGCCTGCCACAGAATTTGGGTTCCCTGTTCTTTCATGGACGTGGCCATTGGTGGCAGTAGGGGAATGCTGTGCAGATACAGCCCTCATTCACCCTCTCTCCACCTGACCCCTCCCCCCAGCCTGCTCTTGACCCTGGGCAGCTGCCATCACCGAACCCACATCACCACCCATGAATCTGTGCCACTGCTGCACCCCTGTGTAGCTGCTGGACCTGCCATAGTTGCTGCTGGTTTTGCAGATGCAGCCCAAGGCCTGGGGTGAGCTTGACACCCCTGAACTAAATAAACCGAGCTACTTAGGTCTCTCACTAAGAAGCAGGTTTCCTAGATCTGAGATCATTCCTGTAGCCAGTTTCTAAACCATTTTCAAACTGTTACCATCCTTCTTAAAGTTTTGGGCCCCTTAACCAGACTTGGGCTATATTGTGGTTTGGGATTTGAATATGAGAAAAAAATCTTCTTCACTGTTAGAACTGTGAAGCAGTGGAATAGATACCTAGGAAAGGTGTGAACTCTCCATCACTAGAAGTGTTTAAGAAGTAGTTGGCGTCATCCTGGAGTCAGTCCTGACTCCAAGATACCTCTCTGCCTCTGTGCTGCCAAGAGGGTCAGCCCCTAACCTATAACCATAATGCTGGTTCCCTCTCCCCAGGTGCAGCACCCTGCACTTGTCCTTGTTGAACTGCATCCCGTTCAGATCCGCCCACTTCTCCAACCTATCCAGGTCTGCCTGGATGCAGTCCCTGCCTGCCCGTGTATTCACTTTACTCCACAGCTTGGTCTCATCAGCAGACTTGAACAGGGTGCTCTCCACACCCTCGTCCAGGTCGCTGATGAAGATGTTGAACAGCACCGGCCCAAGGACCGAGCCCTGGGGGACTCCGCTGTCCACACCCTCCCAGGTCGACATCGATCCGTCCACCACCACCCTCTGGGTGCGCCCCTGGAGCCAGTTTGCCACCCATGTGACTATGCATTCGTCAATGCCGCAGTCCCTCAGCTTGCCCACCAGAATTGGGTGGGACACTGTGTCGAAGCCTTCTGGAAGCCCAAGAAGATGACATCAACTTCCTCCTTCACATCTAAGCTCTTTGTTACCTGGTCATAGAAAGAGACCAGGTTAGTCAGGCAGGATCAGCCTGGCACAAACCCATGCTGGTTACCCCTCAACATGACTTCCCCTGCAGGGCTCTTACAAATGTGGCCCTTGATAATTTTTTCAAAGACTTTCCCCAGGATAGAAGTGAGGCTGACTGGCCTGTAGTTGCCAGGCTTTTCCTTCCTCCCCTTCTCGAAAATAGGGACCACATTGGCCCTTTTCCAGTCCTCAGGGACTTGGATTGAGCACCAGGAGTCCTCAAACAGCTGTGCCAATGGCTCCTCAATAACACCAGCCAATTCCCTCAGCACCCGCGGATGAAGGTCATCCAGGCCCGCCGACTTGGACACATCTAAGCCCTCCAGGTAATCCTTAACTAGGTCTGAACTAACAGTCAGGGGACTCGCATCCTTCCCAGGCCGCTCTATGCTGTCACCTGAGAACACCCCATTGTCAGCAGACAGGAACACGGAGGCAAAGAACTTGTTGAAGAGTTCTGCCTTCTCTCGCGTGTCCATCACCAGCTGCCCTACCCTGTCCCATAGGGGTCCAATGTTACCCCAAGACTTCTTTTTGCTACCTATATACTTGAAGAAGGATTTTTTGTTATCTTTAATCCCAGAAGCTAATCTAAGCTCCAGTGCTGCTTTAGCCTTCCTCACCAAATCCCTTCAAGCTTGGGTCAGGGAGGTGTACTCCTCCTTTGTCCCTGGCCCCTGCTTCCACCGTCAGTACACTTTTTTCTTTGCCTTCAGGCCAGCCTGGATATCCACGCTCAGCCATGAAGTTTTCTTGGGCCCTTTTCCCGCCTTCGTGCGCAGAGGATTTGCATCATGTTGTGCCCCAAGGATAGCCTCCTTGAGGAAGGACCACCTTTCCTGGACCCCTGTACTAGCTACCCCCTGGCCTCCAAGTGCCCCTCTGTCTAGTGCCCTGAGCACATTGAAGTTGGCTTTCCTGAAGACAAGCTTCTGCACCGTGCTAGTTACCCTCCCCACCTTTCTCTGAATAGCAAACTGGAACATTTCACGATCACTGTCCCCTAGCCTCCCTTGTACTGGCACATCACCCACCAGGTCATCCACAGAGGCTAACACCAGATCCAGTATGGCGTTTCTCCTAGTGGGGACAAGTACCTCCTGCACGAGGTGTAGGTCCTGTACGCATGTCAGGAGCCCTCGTGAGTGGTTAGACCTGGCCGACTGCTCCTCCCAGTTGATGTCACGGTAATTCATATCACCCATGACCACAACATCCTTTGCACGCATGGCCTCCCCCAGCTGCCTGGAGAAATCCAGATCCACCTCTTCCTCCTGATGTGGTGGCCTGTAGTAAACCCCTACCACCAGATCCCTCTCCCTCCGCCCTCTTGAAGCTTGACCCACAGGGTCTCAGTTAAGCCTTCCTCTGATCCCATTTGGAAGGTAGAACAGGTATACTGTTCCCTAACATAAAGCACAACCCCCCCCCACCTTTTTTCCTCTTCCTATCTCTTCTAAACAACCTATAGCCCTCTATGTCTACTACCCAGTCAAAAGTTTCATCTCACCATGTCTCCACTAGGCCAACCAGGTTGATTTTACTACTTGCAAGCAGGAGACCAAGCTCCTTCTGCTTGTTCCCCATGCTTCTTGCATTAGTGAAGAGACACCCTAATTCCCCTGAGGGAGCCCTGGGCACCCCCGCCTTCCTGAGAGACAACTGTTCCCTTGGTATATACCTGAGCTCTTACCTGGGCAGGTCCTACACCTGGTTGAGTTGTCTCTTGCTTCTGTGGATCCCCATCCCCTGACGAACTTAGTTTAAAGGCCGCCAGAGGAGGTCAACTAGCCTGTAAGAAAACAAACTCTTACCTTTGGGGAAGGGATGGAGACCATCACGCCCCAGGACACCCTCTGCTCTGAAGGTGTGGTTGTCCTTCCTGACCGTGTCCCCACACTGTTGGCCCATGTTCATTTTGGCATCAATAATGACTCCAAGATCCAGCTCATGAATTAGGCCACAGGATTCCAAGTCTCAGACCATGCATTAGGCCACAGGTTCTTCAACTTTCTTATGCTCAAGGGATCTCTAGATAGACATACCACACTGTTTTACAATCACTGCTCTACACCAGTGGTTTACAAACTGAGTTCTGCCTGGGTCCACATCAGGTTTGGGGTTCCATGGCACAGGCAGTGATATGTGATATAAAAGGGTCCCATGACTTCAGGAAGTTTGAAAACCACCAATGTAGATTATTACAGTCATAGAACCACAGAAAAGATGGGCTGGAAGGGCCCTCCTGAGGTCACATCTAGTCCAGCCCTCTGCTTGAGGCAGGAGCATGCCCATTAAACCAGCCCAGTCACATCCTTGTCTGACCTATCCCTCAGACTCCAGAAAAACCCTCTCTCACAACTACAAAGTCTATGTCTTTGATACTGAGAGGCACTGAACTGGCCCTAGGCAAAGCAGGGGGGTGAGGGCTGGGATTGTCCTACCACTGCAAGGATTGTAAAATACTCTCAGGAGAATGAAGGAAGAGGAGCGTGTCCTACAGAGGAAGGGAACCCCCTCCCCCCCCCCCAGTCTGTGCTGAGCTAACCACAGGGTCTTATTCCCTCCTGGTCCCAAACACGGTGACTTTGAGCAAAGGCAAAAACCTCTGATTTTGAGTCCCATGGCACAGCCCAGCCTCACTCCATGGGGTGAGAACCCAGGAAGGTTTGTTTGTTCATTTATTTCTTGACCATTACAAGCATCAGTGGCATCTTTTGATCACTATGTGCACACCGCTGAGGCCATTACCCCTTAGCTCAGGCTATGGCAGCATTTGAACCTGGGCTTGGAGGCTCACCCAAATGTCAGAGCCTGAGCCAGCACTAGTAACCGCACTCAGAATTAAATGGAATTAATCCTTAGCATGGGTCAGAAGGGGGAATGGGGTGGAGAACATGAGGCAAATGCTGCCCACAGCAGATACGGTTACCACAGATCAGTCCTGGCCACTCCCATTTGCTCCAGACTGCTGTTGTGAAGGGCAGTTTAAGTTTATTGTCTTTATATATTTTCTTTCTTCAGGCATTTGGTTGCAGGTGGGATGCTTGTATGCAATACCTTGTATTTTCTTCAGAGCTTCAGAGCTGTTTTAGCCTGAATACTCCCCATCCTTGGCCTTTATTCTAGTGTTCAGTAAAAGTCACATGCTTGCTCCTATCATCTGTGCATCTTACTGCTTCCACAGACTTGTTCTTTTTGCTCTGCTATTGCGCTGATACATTTTTTGACTGCAGCTTTCTCGCTCTCTATTTGTTTTGTTTGATAAAAGATTTGGTTCTTAGAAACCCTCAGGTGACATATATAGGCTCTCTTTGTCATATCACCAGGGCCATAAAGGTATTAAGAGTTTGGGAAGTTGCCACTAAGATTAATAATTTTCCAGTGAAATCAGGTCCCATTTCTGATCCCACTGACTTTTGTTTGAATCCAGACTGATCCCCTTTATGTCAACAGGTGGCACCACTGTTACTGTTCCCCTGGCCCAATGTATTTTTTACCCATGGTCATTAACCCTCCAGGTGTGGACAAGTCAAGGGAGTACGTTATTACCCGTGCTCTGTGGGTGATTTGCTTTTAACGGTAGGAGGTAAAACACAAGGTTTTAACACAAGGACCTCCACGGTCCAGATCCTGCCCAGGATCCTGAGAGAGCCCCATGCCCCTGTATTAGAAAATGGTAATGTGCTTCATGTCCTTCCACACTATTCTGTGGATAACAGGCCTTTCAAAGTTGTCACTAGTTGTTGACTAGGTTGCACATGTGGCACTGACAAATAAATGATGTTGACAACACACAAGGGCAGCTGGAAGATATTTCACTTAGTTCCTAGTGACACTCTGACTTAATAATTAACATTGTGTAATGCTGATACTAATAGGCTAAACAACTCTCTCGCAGATGGATCTCAGAAAGGAATTGTAAATGCAGAACCCTATTTGAGAATGATGTCTCTAGTGGGGTGCCACTGAGATCTGTATTTGGTTCAATGCTAGTCAGTGTTTCATAGTCCTTCAGGCACTCTGATTCTGATTAAAAGCCTAGCCATGTTCAAAGTCAGCATAGCTGATGTTAAATGGGTTGAAGACTGCCCCACTAAAATATGTCCAAAAAAATCTCAAAAAACCAAAAAGGAACAGAAAGAGGAACAGTGAACAAAACCCAGTCACTTTCCCCTTCAGCATTGACTGTCACGGTGACACAGGACACTGGACAAGATGCATCTATGGTCTTAACCCAGTAAATAGCAGGTCTTGTATCCTATAAGAGGCTAAGACCTTGCCCTCAGGTTTAGTTTTCAGAGGCACAGAACAAGCCCTGCTGCTGCTGAAACCACCTCAGCCTCTACATCCTAATTTTTTGACCATAGATTGAGGGCATGTGAACTCTCAAGTGCAGGAAGGACATGCCATCTACCATGAGTTGATCTTTTCTGGGAGGTAATTCAGCCTAAAAATATGACCTTGTTTCCAAAAATAGCAATTCCCACCAAAACCACCATCCCCTTCAAAATGTTTGCATTAAAACCTCCTACATTACTGTTTTTGCTTACTGCATTTTTTTTATTAGGTCATTCAGGAGTCAGCAAAGCCTGTTAGTCCTGAGGTCCTTTGCAGTGCCTTAGCTTAACTGGAGCTTAGCATAACTATGGCCTAGCATCAGCACAACTTCTACAGAATGCAGTCTCTGGATTTGGGTAAAATCTCCTGGTCACTCATTAGTGATCCTTACGATTTCGAGATGTGAAGATTCTGAGCTGTAAGATTGCTTATTTCTGTTTGGGCCGTAGAATCATAGAAAATTAGGGTTGGAAAGGACCTCAGGAGGTTGTCTAGTATAACCCCCTGCTTAGAGCTGGAACACCTCCAGCTAGATCATCCCAGTCAGGTGTTTGTTGACCCGGGTCTTAAAAACCTCCAAGGATGGAGATTCCACAATGACTCTGGGTAACCTGTTCCAGTGCCTTACTACCCTCCTAGTGAGACTCTTTCTCCCTAGTGTCCAGCCTAAACCTCCCTTGCTGCAACATGAGGCCATTGCTCCTTGTTCTGTCACCTGCCACCACTGAGAACAGTCTAGCTCCATCCTCTGTGGAACCAATCTTCAGGGAATTAACAGCTGCTATCAAATCCAACTTCAGTCTTCTTCCCTGAAGACTAAATAAGCCATTTCCTCAGACTTTCTGCAGAAGTCATGTGCCTAGCCCCATACCATTTCTGTTACCCTCTGCTGGACTCTCTTCAACTTGTCCTTTCTATAGCGGGGGACCCAAAACTAGATACAGTAGTGAAGATGTGGCCTACTCTTCTGCCTGACTGCAATACTGTGTCCAGTTTGGGGTTGAATAAGCATATCTAAGCATTTATTGTTGCTTTTTAAAATTTGCTTTCAACGTCAATCATTAGAATGTCTAATAAAGTTTGCTTCTACTCAGGACTCATTTTATATCTATTCCATCTAAGGACTCATTTTACCGAACAGGGGTTGTCTAAAGAAACTCTCAGGTCTCCAAATGTACTCAAGGGGTTAACACCTTATTGTTCCTCAAGGTTTGGGTACTAGCTGGTGAAATTAGGGATGGCTAGGAGGCAGGGCACTTGGGTCTGTCCCCCAGTCAGGCAGATGAGTAGACTTTAGTGGGTGGGAGAAGCCAGGATTATCCCACTGACTCCGAGTGGAGACTATGCAGAAGGGCATTCTGAAATGGGATGAGTCCTAAGTCTCTGGAAATACATCTGCAATGAAAGAATGGACAGGTGGGCAACATATGACAGTCCTGGGCCAGCTATAAATGGTTCTTTCTTTCAAGGCAGATGCTATGTGACCCTAGCTTCAAGGCATGTCAACTCTCACATGAAGGAAGGACACCATGATGATGATGAGTTGATGCATCTCTGTGTAAGAGTAGCCCTAATTGAAGAGAGGCATCCATTGTGGAATGATGGGTGGAAGAGGGTGACCTCCGCACCCAGGATGGGTGAGCAGGTCTCCTCTCTTCACTTGGCTGTGGTTCTCTCTTTCAAGTAGACCCTACGTGGCCCATCTCTGTCTCACCCAACCTTTGTCCCACAAGGGAAGAATAGCAGAGATGCATCACCAAAGCAATGGGCAATGGGCTCTCTGGTGTCTGTTATCAACAGATGTTTTGGTTTTCTTTGATGAAAAAACCCCATATCTTCAGATTTTTAAAAGAAGTGTGGATTTTGGATTACTTTTTTAAATCTGAAAATTGAATTTTCTTTTTTTTTAAATCAGAGAAAACCAGGATCCTTGCTGATCAGATGTCTAATCAGTTCCCAAACTTGCCCTGGTATCCACGATGAGATATATATCCAGTGTACTGAGGATGAAATGAGAGCAAGAAAGGAAGTCATAGCAACCCAAGTGAACGAAGCTGACTGCCAGGGTGTGGAGTTGATTAAGCAATGAACACCTAAACTTCTGGATAATGTTTTACCCAGATAGCAAGGAAGCTATCCAAAAGATGCAGGATACAGCCCAGGATCACCTCACTGAGCTGACAAAGTAGCAAAACAAGGTGGCAGAAGATGAGAAGCAGCACAGAACTGCAAGGAATATTGCTGTGGTCTTCCTGCCATTTTCCCATCTCATGGTTAGTGTGACAGGTTGCGCCTCTTTGGGGTCCGTCTACTGGTGACCCCACCCACCTGTTATGGGCCAACTGCCCACCTTCTCACCTGCCCTGCCTTGTTGTTAATTAATTAGAAGATGTTAATTAAGCAGGAGGCTGCCCATTTTGCTGCCCCAATGCAAGGGGGCGCTATCTGCGGCTCCTTTCCTCCCCTACACCGCAGCCCAAGCCTCGCAGATGGTACTCACATCGTTTGGTCTGGGCCTTATTCTGCTCTGGCCCCCTTGTCCTCCCTGGGCTCTCTATAGCCCCGTCTCGCTCCGCGCCTCACTGGGTGCTCGTCAATGCTGCCCCCTCTCTGGGACGTCTTGCTCTGTGCCTCACTGTGTGCTCGTCAATGCTGCCCCCCCCTCTCTGGGGCTGGGGTCTCCATGCTGCCATGGGTCTCCTATGAGGCCTCCTCCAACCCCTGATAGCCTCACCCAAACCTCTGGTTCTAAACAACGAACACAAAACACAAGCCCCCTGGGCTATAACTTAGAATCTAAGCTTCCCAGCTAAACATCATTCTATCCCTACCAGGGAATTCTCCATCCCATAACAGCAATCAGGAGCTGCTCATGCAGTCAGGCTTCTCCCCTTTTCTTGCTCCAGCAGAGCTCCTTCTCCCTTGGCTGCCAGCAGGGAACTGCCAACCTGTCCTCAGCTCCAATCCAACCTGAAAGCTAATGCTGCTAACTCAAAAGTTTCTAAGAAGGTTTCTGTCTCAGCTTTGAGTGTCATCTTAGGTACTTTGATCTCCACCTGATTCCTCTGAGCCCAGGCCTGTCGATGTAAATATTTTTCTTCTAATGTAATTTGCGGCTTGCTGTAGTAGAAGCTGACCTACCTGGTGTAAGGTCTGCTGAAGTGGGTGGGGACTTCCCATTGTGCTCCATGATAAATCCATTCTGAACCTCCAGGCTACCATTACGAAATTCCCAGCCAGTGCATCAATGTGATGTGTTCTGTCTAGTCTCTTGTTGTATATAAAACAGTCACCCAGATTGATCTCAAATTACCCAATTTTTCTGTTTCTTTTTTCTTCAGTGGTGACCCTGGATCTTCTTTATAATGTTCCTCTAGCCTGACTAAAAACTTGAAAAGAAATATAAGAAAAGTTTTACTTTGCACTGGAGGGCTCAGTCGTCTCTTCTGTTTCCTGAAGTTGTGCCAGCTCCCGGATCGCATTCCCAGTGATGAATCCTCTGTCAGAATCTCCTGGCCCATCACAGTTCTCTGGTTTCCCCAGCCAGCTAGCATTCATAGATTTAATAGATTTCATAGACATCTGGGGCTGGAAGGGACCACATGAGATCACTGGGTCCAGCCCCCTGCCCTCACCATAGGCAGGAAGTCAGCTGGGACCAAGTGACCCCAGCAAAAAATATATCCACCTGTTTTTTGACAGAGTAGGTACTTCTGTGAGGAGTTTGTTCCAGACCCTGGACACACGTACCATAAAGAACTTTTTTCTTATGTCTAGTCTAAATTAGCTTTCCTGGATTTTATGGCCAGTAGACATTGTTATCCCTTGGGGAGCTCTGGTGAACAGCTGTTCTCTCAGGTCCTGATGTACCCCTCTTATGTAACTGTAGGCTTCCACCAAGTCCCCTCTGAGTCTTCTCTTCTCCAGACTGAAGAGTCCCAAGTCCCTCAGCCTCTACTCATATGGCCTTCCTTGCAGCCCTTGGATCATATAAGTGGCTCTCCTCTGAACTCTCTTAAGCTTCTCTACATCCTTCCTGAAGTGGGGGGCCTAATACTGGATGCAGTACTCCAGCTGTCTATTAAAGTGGGAGGATGACTTCCCTGGTTTTGCTTGAGATGCATCGGTGGATTCATGCCAGAGTTTGCCTTGCTTTGCCAGCCAGAGCATCACATTGGTGGCTTAAATTCATTTTGTGGTCAAAGAAAACCCCCAAGTCCATTTTGGCCCTTCTCCTAGCAAACTGAGTCTCTAGGTATGTTTTGGGTTCTGCCTATTGAGGAGCAGCACCTTACACTTCTCTTCATTGAAGACCTTAAGGTTTTGGTTTGCCCACCTTGAGAGTATGTCCAAATCAGCTTGTATACCTAGCCTGTTCTGCTGTGTGGCCACCCTCTCCCACAATTTGGTATCATCTGTGAACTTGGCCACTTCATATCTGACTCCCAAATCCAGATCATTGATGAAGATGTTAAAGAGTATTGGCCCAAGTATCGAGTCCTGAGGGACCCCACTGGTAACCCTGCATCATGTTTATTTACTCCCATCAACTAATACTCTTTGGGTCCAGCCCTGTATCCAGTTGCCTAGGCATCAGACCCTGTGGTGATCAAAGGCCACAGTTCCCTACCTTAACCATGAGGATATCATGGGGAACTAGGTCAAAGGCTTTCTTGAAATTTATACGATGTTCATGTCAACTCCCTTGTCCAGGGCACATGTTACCTGGTCATAGAAGGAGATGAGGTTGGTCAGGCAAGACCTGCCAGTCACAAAGCCATGTTGGCTGACATTCAGATGTTTGCCTTCCATGAGTCTGGAGTTGATGGATCCCTTGACAATTTTCTCCAGAATTTTTCTAGGGATGCACATCAGACTGATTGGTCTATAGTTCCTCTGGTCATCCCGCCTCCCTTTCTTGAAAATAGGGACCACGGTGGCTCTTTTCCAGTCATTTGGGCCCTCACCTGAGTGCCACAAATTTTGAAATATCTCTGCCAAGGGGTAGGCAATGATGTCTATGAGCTTCTTCAAGACTCTTGGGTGCATTCTGTCTACCCTCCCCCCCCCCAGATTTGTGAATGTCCAGTTTTTTGGGGTGTTCCCTCACCTGATCCATATATATTTTGGGCCTTTCACCCACTCCCAGGATGGTTTTTATAATTTCTGAGTGTGATCCTCCTGAGAGGGTGAAAAACCAATACAAAAAGGTCATTTAGGAGATAGACCCTTTTTTGGGCATTGGATGTCAGTTGCCTCATTGGATCTCACAGGGGCCCAATGCTATCTTTGTTCTTTTTCTGCCTTCCCATGTATCTGAAGAAGGACTTTTTCCTTGACTCCCATAGCTAGCCTGAGTTTGGTTTGTGCCTTGGCTTTTCTTCTCTCCTCTCTACAGGTGCGGGTGAATGTTGAATAATCCTCTTTGGTGATGCTTCCTGTTTCCCAGGTCATGTAGGCTTCTCTTTTGAATGTACTGAGGTCCAAAAATTCCTTAATTAGCCATGGGGGCATCCTTGCCCACTGACTGCATTTCTTGTAAGATGGTATGATTATCCCCTGTGCTTCTAGAATTATGTTTCTGAGAGATGAACATTCCCAATCTACTCCCTTTTCCAGTGGTGTATGGCCTTTAATTGCCTGACTGACCAATTCTCTCAGTTTGCAATAGTCAGCTTTCCCAAAGCTAAGGGCTTCTGTTTTACTGAGGGTTTTGCCTGCTCTTTGGTGAACTAAGCAGGTGACCAGTTCATGGTCACTGTCACCAAGCTTCCCCCCAATCCTCAGATCACTCACCAGGTCCTCCCCTTTGGCCAGGATCAGATCAAGCAATGCCTCTCCCCTAGTCAACTTATAGACCTCCTGTGTTAGGTAGAGGTCATCAATGCATGTGAGAAAGCTACGTGACTTGTCAGAGTTGGCTCTGCGCTCATCCCAAGAGATGTCAGGGAAACTGAAGTTCCCCCTGACAATCATGCATTGGAAGCACATGGCTTTGATGAGTTCCCTATTGAATTCCCACTCTAGTTCTTCCTCTTGGAAGGGAGATCTACAGTGGACTCCTACAAGTATGTTACCCTCGCCATGTTCTCTTTATATTTTGATCCAGAGGGTCTCAAGACACCCTTCCTGGTTAGAAAACTCAATCTGCAGGAAGTTGAACTGATCCTTGACCTAGAGAACAATGCCCCCACCCCTCTTCCCCACATAGTCTCTCCTATACAAGGTGTAACCCTCTAAAGTCACTGACAAATCATAGGTGGAGTCCTACCAGGTCTCCGTTATCCTTCCAAGGTCATAGTCATTTTCACACTGGAGAAGGGCCGGTTCTTCCTGCTTATTTCCCAAGCCCCTGGCATTTGTTTACAGGCAGTTAAGTCTGCCATGAGAAGCCCAATGCTTCCCTGAGGGGTGAAGCAGGACCTTTCCTTGGACTGTCACCAGAGCAGCTTCCCTTAAGCTGCCCAATTTATTGGTAGTGCAGCTGACATGACCTGAACTAGAACTGTTAATAAACCACCAGTCCCCAGGGGTCTTAGTTTAAAGCCCCGCAAAGAAGGTCTTCTCAGACATTCTGGCTGAGAAGAGTCTCTTTTCTTTTCAGGTGAGGTGGAGGTCATACCTCCCAAACAGTCCACTCTCTCTGAAGTGCAGACTATGGTCAAGGAAGCCAAATCCCTCGCAATGGTACCATCATTTGAGTCTTCTATTCACCTCACCAATGCACCTATCCCTCCAGAGCCCATGTCCCATGACTGGGAAAGTTGAAGAAAAAACTATCTGTGCCCTCAGACCCTTGAGCCAAGCTCCCAGAGCCCTGTAGTCACACATGACCTGGGCCAGAGTGCTCCACGCCATACCATTGGTGCCCACATGGATGAGTAGAAGGTATGGTGGCCGGAAGGCCAGATGAGTTTGCGACTCCTCTCCACCACATCCCAGACACGAGCTCCAGGCTGGCAGCAGACCTCATGGGCTAGGGGGTCAGGGAAAGAGATCGCTCCCTCAGTACCCCTAGGGAGGGAATCATCCACCATGATAACTCTGCATCTTCTTCTTGGCGCAGGTGCTGGTGGCCCTCCATCCTCACATGCTGGAGTTGGCGCTATGGCTGGCTCCGTTGATGTGAGAGGTGCAAAGTGGTTGTGCAGCTCCAGGGGAGTGTAACCCTGTTGCTGAGCCTCTTTGGGCTGGAGACAACCATTGTTCAGGCAACCCCATGGTGGTTCCTTGGTTTCACCAGTCTGTCATGAGCCGCTGGGTGGAGAGCCTGAAATAAGAGTCCAGTTCCTGCTCCACATCTCTAATGGAGCGCAGCCACTGGACTGTTGCCTAGAGTTCCATGACCTGGTACTCTAGGGCCTCCACCATTGAGCACAGGCCACAAAGGGAGGTATCAGTATGTCCAAACCCAGTTGCCTGCAGTCTTGCTAGGCAGCATCTGTGGTGGGCCAGTAGGCGGAGCTCCTGTATTGAACCTCCCCACCTCACTACACCCATCCACCTTTCGGGCTCCACGTGTCTCTCCAGGGGTGCCTAACCCCTGGCACACCCCCTTTCGAGCCCCACCACAAAGTCCAGGGGTAACGTAAGCTGCCACCACACCGAGGGGGACCCTCTTCATAGTTTCATAGTTTCTAGGGTCGGAAGGGACCTGAGAAGATCATCAAGTCTGACCCCCTGCCATGGCAGGAAAGAGTACTGGGGTCAAATGACCCCAGCAAAGTGCACATCAAGCCACCTCTTAAAGACCCCCAGGGTAGGACCCAGCACCACTTCTCGTGGAAGTTGGTTCCAGATCCTAGCCGCCCTGACTATGAAGTAGCGCCTCCTGATAGCTAACCTAAATCTACCCTCTGCCAGCTTGTGACTGTTATTTTTTGTCACTCCTGGTACTGCTTGGGGAACAGGGATTTCCACAGTGCCTGCTGGTCCCCTCAGACTAGTTTGTAACAGGCCACTAGATCCCCTCTCAGCCTTCTCTTGTGGAGGCTGAATAGGTTCAGGTCCCATAGCCTCTCCTCATAAGGCCTGCCCTGCTGCCCCCTGATCATGCAAGTGGCCTCCTCTGGACCTTCTCCATGTTCTCCACATCCCTCTTGAAGTGCAGCGCCCAGAACTGGACACAGGACTCCAGCTGCGGCCTGACCAGTGCCGCATAGAGGGGGAGAATCACCTCCTTGGCCCTGCTCGAGATGCATCTGTGGATGCATGACAAGGTGCAGTGGGCCTTCCTAACTGCATCCCCACACTGGCGGCCCACGTTCATCTTGGCATCAATGATGACTCCAAGATCCTTTTCTGCCTCTGCACTGACGAAAAGGGAGTTCCCCAGCCTGTAGGTATGGTGCCGGTTGTTCCTCCCCAGGTGCATCACTTTGCACTTGTTGGTGCTGAATCCTATCCTATTCTCATCTGCCCACCCCTGTAACCTGTCTGTCTCCGATTGCAGCCTATTCCTCCCTTCTAGTGTGCCCACATCCCCCCACATCTTAGTGTCATCAGCAAATTTGAACAGGGTGCTTTTTACCCCCTCATCCAAGTCACTGATGAAGATGTTGAACAGTGCGGGCCCGAGGACCGAGCCCTGGGGGACACCACTGTCCACATCCCCCAAGTTGAAAATGACTCATCTACCACCACTCTCTGGGTGCGGCCCCCCCCAGCCAGTTGGCGACCCAATTGACTGTGTGGGTGTCAACACCACAGTCCTCCAGTTACTTAATGAGAAGGGGGTGAGAGACGGTGCCGAAGGCCCTCCGAAAGTCCAGGAAGACTATGTCCACTGCTACCCCTGCATCTAAGACCTTGGTGACCTGGTCGTAGAAGGCCACCAGGTTGGTCTGACAGGACCTGCCGCTAATGAACCCATGTGGATTGCCCCAAGCATAATCTCTCCTGCTGGCCCCTCGTGGATATGCTCCAGAATAATTTTCTCAAAAAGCTTGCCCAGGATTGAGGTAAGACTAACTGGCCTAGAGTTTCCTGGGTCCTCCTTCCTCCCCTTTTTGAAGATGGGAACCACATTGGCCTTCTTTCAGACTTCTGGCACCACACCAGAGCACCATAAGTGCTCATAAAGCCGTGCCAGGTGTCCTGCAATGACCTCAGCCAATTCCCTCAGTACTCTAGGGTGGAGATCGTCCAGAAAAGCTGATTTGAATACATCCAGTCCTTCCAGAAGTTCCCTAACTAGTTCCTCACTAACCCTTGGCCTAGGTGCGCTTCCCCTGCAATGTAAGGCGGGCCCAGTGGGGGGGTGACTGTTCCGGTCCCTGCTTAGGAAAATGGAGGCAAAGAAATTGTTAAATATGTTGGCTTTGTCGTCTGGTGTGATGATCAAATTTCTTAACGTGTCCTGCAGGGGCCCCACATTACCCGGAACCTTCTTTTTGCCCCCTATGTATTTAAAGCAGGACTTCTTGTTGTCTTTGATCCAGGAAGCTAGTCCCAGTTCCATCTCTGCCTTGGCCTTCCTGACCTCCCCTGCAGCCCCGAGCCACCACAGTATAATCCTCCCTGGTGATGGCCCCTCCCTTCCATTGGGTGTACGGCTCCCTTTTAGCTAGGAGAAATTCCTGGATGCTTTTGGTGAGCCATGGGGGCTTGTGTGCTCTCCTGCTCCCTTTGATCTGTGTTGGGATTACCTCCTCTTGAGCTTGGAGGATCATCTCCTTAAGAAGCGACCACTCTCTTAGGACACCTGACTCCCCTACCCTCTGGGACCTCAGTGCCTCCACCACTATTCTCCTTAGCTCATTGAAGTCCACCCTCCTGAAATCTAGGGCTGCTGCCTGGCTGCAGGCCTTTGCCACCTTGCGCTGGATGGTGAAGTCCAGCAGGCGATGATCACTGTCGCCCAGGTGGTCGAGCACCCACAGCCCCCTCACAAGGTCATCTCCCATGGCCAGCACCAGGTCCAACAAGGCATCTTCCCTCATGGGGCTGTGCACCTCCTGGGTTAGACGGAGGTCCTGCATTCTGGCTAGGAACTTATGTGAGCCGTCAGACCTGACTGACTGCTCTTCCCAGCAGATGTCCGGGAAATTCAGGTCCCCCATGATGACCACATCCTTTGACTTCACTACCTCTGTGAGCTGACTTAAGAATTCCTGGTCAACCTCTTCCCCTTGGTTGGGAGGTCTGTAGCAGACCCCCACTGTTAAGTCTCTTTCTCCTTGACTGCCTTGTATTCTAACCCAGAGCACTTCAGAGTGCCCCTCCTCTGATTCTTTGTTAATTGACGAGGATGTATATTCCTCCTTAATATAGAGTGCCATGTCCCCACCTTTCCTTCCTATCCTGTCCCTCCTGTACAGCCTATAGCCCATGACATTCACCACCCGGTCATACGTTGGGTCCCACCACGTTTCAGTGATCCCCACTATGACTGGGTTGGTGTCAGCTAGCAGGAGGGTAAGTTCCTCCTGCTTTTTACCCATACCATAAGCATTTGTGTAGAGGCATTTGTGGCCTCCTGAAGATTTGTGCACTGGCCCCCTATTCTCAGTACTGCCCTGGCCTCTGTTGCTTACTTGGGTATTTGTACTGCTTGTTGTCGGTCTAGTCTGGGCTGTACTTGTGGGTGTTGCTTGGTCTTGTTTCCTCCACCCTCATCTTCCCCTTCCCCCAACAAGCCTAGTTTAAAGCCCGCCGGAGGAGATCTGCCAACCTAGAAGAAAACACACACTTACCTTTAGGGGAGAGGTGGAGCCCATCCCATCTGAGCATGTCTTTTGTGATGTAGTGGTCATTGTCGAGGAAGCCAAACAAAGCCTGCCTCGAGACACCGTTCCTGAAGCCACCAGTTGGTCTCTGCGATGCACGTTGCATGCCATCTTCCACATCCACTCACTGGTAGGATAGAAGAGAAAACCACCTGTGCACCTATCTCCTTTAGCACACACCCCAGAGCATGGTAGTCCACCATCAGGTGATCAGAGCTTCTCCTGGCCACGTCATTAGTACCCACATGGATTAGGACCATGGGGTAGTAATCAGTGGGCTGGATCACAGCTTGGATCATCTTGTTCATGTCCTGAATCTTTGCTCCAGGTAGGCAGTAGACCTCGTGTGTCGAGGGGTCCTGGCAACAGATGGGGCCCTCTGTACCTCTCAGGATGGAGTTGTCTATGAGGATCACTCAATGCTTTTTTCTCCTGGGCTGCTTATCTCCTTCAGCCTGCTCGGAGCGTGGAGACTGTGGAGTTGCCTCCTCCCTGATTTCCTCCTCTCCTTCCTTCTCCTCCAGAGTTGCCAGGGCCTTGTACCTGTTCTCCAGCCGGACTGGAGGAACTGGTACTGCTGTGTTACGAGAAGCCCTGGTTCTGGAGTTGACCATCTGCCACACTGCAGTGGAGGGCACCTCCTGGGGTGCTTCTTCCTTGGGTGCATAACCCTGCAGGGAAAGAAAATAGCTGTCAATTTCTTCCTCTGCCTCCCTGATTCCCCTCAGCCTGCTAACCTCCTCCTGGAGCTCCCTCACCTGCGCCTCCAGAGCCCTAAGGTGGGCACCTGAAGGACAGGTGAGGGGATCCCCAATCCCTGCTCCCCCAGGCCTTGCTGGGTAACTCCCACAGGCCAGGGGGTGGGGGGACACCAGCCCCCCTGTGGGCTCTGTCTGGGTGGAGGCCTCAGACAAGGCCCAGGAAGGCTGCACCCCCTGGGCAGGGGCCCTGGCAGCACTCCGTGTCAACACCATCTTAGGAGTTGCAGCTTGTTTCTGGCTTAGTGTGGAGCCTTCTCCCTGCCCTAGCAGGAGTCTCCCTCCTGGCCCTCCTGCTCGCCCGCTGGTGTGAACATTGACACAAACACCAGCATGCTCTTACAGAACACACTTGTTTGCGTGGTCTGTTTGCATGGCTCGGGAACGCGGCTCCCTACCAGCTCAGTTAAGAAGGATCCAGGGGGCTCTTAAGCTCTGTGTTCTTGGGGAAACTGTGAGAAAGAGAAAGAGTCACAGGGCTACAAAGCACAAGGGCTAAACAAAGGGTCAGCGACCTCTGGTCCACAGCCCCAAAGAGCTCCGCAGAAATCTCCCTTACCCAGGTGTTTCTGGAGGGGAGGGGCAGGGAGCTCCAACGGCGGTATAAAGAAGAGCCCGGAACAGGTAAGAGTGGGGAAGGTAGAACCGGAAGAAGGAGGGGAGGGGGGAGGGGGAGGAGGAGGAGGAGGAGGGGGAGGAGGAGGAGGAGGAGGAGGAGGAGGACGAGCCGACACGCTGCATGGAACCCTGAGAGCGACATGGAGAGCCGGAGACTTCCAGAGAGTAAGCCCCACAGAGGGAACTTAAAGCTAAGACTACTGACCCAGAACTGCTTGTTACCACCCGGGGAGCTGGCAGAGCCCGGCAGAGTTTTGTACCGTAATATCCCTAATAGAGGGGCACTATAGATTTTGTGGTACTGTAAAGCACGTAAAAGTGGCACAAGCCAAAAATGGTGTCACAGATGGACCTAATGTGCTAAAGGGAATTGTGGCAACCTCCACAAGAGGCTCAGAGAGAGCCACCAAAGACAGGAAAGGGGCAGAAAAGAGGGACTGACCTCACAAAAGTCAATTTGGTTTGCTTTTGGCTAAAAGCAGCCGGAACAATAACCCAGGCCAGGAGTGCCTGTTTTGTTTTCTTTTTTTTTCCTGTTTTGCTTGGAATGGAGGTCATGTTGAAAGACCAACTGGCTGATCAGATCTGCGTGGAACGGGCGAGGGTGTAGGGGTGGCGGAGCCCTCAGGAACATAGGACCTTCACAGGACAACAGTGAGACTACTAATGGGACTAAACGCACAGGTACTGAACCAACTCCTTTAACACCAACTCGTGGCAGGCGAAATGTGGGTGTGTAGATTCCCAATTAGAAATGGCCTTACCCTAGTCAGCTAGCAGGCAGTGTCCTACAGCTCTGCAAGTGACTGAGACACATGACAGAAACAGAGGCCTAATAGTACAATGGGTACTCGATCCAGCACAAGCACTTGGGGCACTTCCCCGAGTTGGGGGCCAAAAAAGGAAGTCTCTCTTAGTCCGCAGACCTAAGGAACCTCTCAGGCATCATTCAGATCCACCCTTCAATAAGTCTTCTACACTGGTCACAGAGGAGAACTTCATTGATTACAGGGGGTAGGGTGAAAATAGGGTACAAGACTGGAGCAATATCATAGGAATCCCATAGAGCAAAACAGTCTGGCTGAGGTAGCCTTTTGATCACACATCTGAGTTACTGCCAGCTAGATAGCTAACCGGATCTCGAGTAGCTTACTCATAAGCATCATCCTGAGGCTGTTGGAGATTCCCTCTGGGGGCAGGCCGTTCCCACCTTGTGAGCTATGGGGGAGAGAGCCAGTTTCAGATGGTAAGGCTCCTCTCTAATTCTGTGTCCCCTGCATGGCTGCTGCCCCCTTCTCCTGGGCTAGTCCTTAACTTATATAGCCCCTGTGACCTCATTCACCTGGTCCAAAGGAGGCCAGCACCTGTAGAAATACATCACTATAGGCCAACCAATTTCAAATACATCACTCGTTGCCGCGCAGACTCTAGCCCTTCACCCAGGTAGCAGCCCCAGGTAGATGCCCCTCACCCAGGTAGCAGATGCCAGTCACGTAGGCAGAGCGAGCAGGTTTCCCCCCTCCCTCAGGAATGTAGCCAGCTCAGGTTACCTAAAGAGATAGGGTAAAGGTGTGTCTCCTCTGCTGGGCCTATCCTAATCAAATGGTCACTGAGCAGAGATTTTGGGGAGAAACAAAGGTGGCTTCCTGCCACAGCCTCCACATGGAGCCAGGGGCTTTGTCTGAGTGGAGGCCGGGGCTGAGGGTCCCGCCCAGGTGGGGGCAGGGACCACAGACTCCATTTGGATATAGGCTGGAGCCATGGGCTCTGTTTGGGTGGAGACCTTGCTAGTGTCAGAGCAGGGAAGTCCAGGTGCAGGGGGAAGCCTCGGGGTGTGATGTGTCCCACCCACCTTGGTCTTTGTAGTCTGGCTACTACTGTGCAGACCCTTGGTTATGGCTCAGTGCCTGGAGCCTCATGCCCTCCTGCTCCCCCTCCTGTGCAAACTCCCATGCTGGCTCATGTGCCGGGCAGACAAGCTTGCCTGTTAGTGCATCCTGTTCAGGTAGCTCTGGTTGCATGGCTGCCTGGGGGGCTGGGCAAAGTAGGAGCTGGGGTGGGATGAGACCCTCCTCAGCTCCTCTCAGCTGCCTCTCCACAGCTGTGCTAGCCGCCTCCCTCCACAGGCCCTGCTTAGCTCCAGCTCTGCTGGAGGTCAGATGGGGGTCCACAGCAGCTGCTGGGGGTCACTGGGGATCTTTGGGTTGTGGGGGCATAACGGGCTTTTACCTGTGCATCTCTCACTGCTTCTGGACCCTAACTGTGGCTTTTTTCTCTTGGCAGGCCCTTTTTAACCTTCCACTCCTCGTCCCCCCTGCCTTCCCAAATGGCTCCTCCCTCATTCTAGCACACCCCGCCTCCTTCCCTATTTTCATCCAGGGCTCTTCTGCCCTGTGTCTTTCCAGGGCCACTGTAGCTTCACTGAGCAGCTGCCATGGAAAAACAGCTCCCTTCTTTTCTTTATTGGTTCTTGCTGGTATTTGGTTTGTGCTGTCATCGGCTCTCTCTTCATGACATCCTCCTCCACATCCACCTCTGGGTTTATGAAGGGGCATGCTAATACTTTCATTATGCACCTTTATAAACAATGAAAGGATGTGAACAGACCTGTGTGTAACATGGAGAGAGGGATTTGAGTATAAAGATGGAAAGGGAGGGGGAGACAGGTAAGAAGTGAGGGAGGCGGGGAGACAGTGATAAAAGAGGCAAACTAGAGATAACTTTTTTACAAGTCAGACCTATCTTAGTTTGCCAAAGCACACCTGATCAACTCCAGTCCTTCATACTATGTCCCAACTTCTATCAGTCTATTTGTTCATCTGCCTTTAGCTCAGGCCAGAGACTGCAGCTTTCTCCTTGCATAAAGCAGCTAACAAGAGATTTTAGCCTGACATATTATATTCCCCATGTTACTATCAAGATATCCACTCCTTTATAATAAAAGGGCTTAAAAATTATCAGCTATACTCCAGTGCACCCCATGGCCCAAAGTGAACATCCTGAAGAAACAACTCACAGAAACTTGTTAAGAGCTGCTCCAATATCAACTCAAGATACGAGGCTGCAATTTCTGCCTTTGGGCAGAAGAGGGAGGAATTGTACAGGTTTTGCATTGTAGAAGGCAGAAAGGAGACTCAAAGATGCAGAAGCAGAGCTGGGCAGGGGGTGGAGCCCAGGCTGCAAGATAGACAGAGATAAGGCTGCAACATCTGTCCTTGGGTGTCTGGACAGAGCAAGGCAGCCCCAACTCGGGCTACTCCAGACCCCTTAGCAGAAGGGCTAGAGGCCCAGAGATAGGGATTGTGAGGGCTGCTCTAGGGTGGGCTGTGAAATGGAGCTGTTTGTGCTTACACACGACCTGCCACAGGAGCATTTCTGGACAGACAATGGAGCCAATACCCCTCTTACTTGCTGTGGGAGGGGACACTCAGATGGTGCCATCAGGAAGGTGCTGACACCAGTGTGCAGGGCCAGGCACCATGATCTCCTGTGGGATTAATAAGAACAGATATGAGAACATATAAGAACTGCCATTTACAGGGTCAGACCATGGGTCCATCTTACTCAGTTTTCTGTGTCACACTGTGGCAGAAAACAGATGTTAAAAGTGAGAGTGATCTGGGCATGACCAGGGTCTTTTCCATGGTTCCTCTTTCACTTGCAGCCTCCAACACTGAATGTTCCTATGCACATGCACCAGGGAGGAGTGGGGAAAGGTGGTGGGAGGCATTTTAATTACAGTGATTCTCAGCAGCCACTCTAATTAAAATGCCACAGCATCTCATGTATTCAGTGTCCCACATTTCAAAATGGTAGGGGGTGATTCAATCAAAGTTTGTTTGACTAACTTTAGTTTAAGCACCCCTACTGCTATTTTAAAATGCAGGATGAAGAATACACAAAAGGCTGCAGCATATGCAGGACTGTTTTAATCAGTTGGCTCGAGATGGTTCAACTAATGGAGTCTGTTCTGATGCATTCTAACCAGAACATATTGGAGCACGTCTATAGGCACCTTTGTGGTCCAGGAAGATCCACTTCGGAGGCCATGTCCCAACCCCCATGCTCAATGGCACTTGATGCCCCAACAATGTGTCACAGCCATTTGTGAATCTGGCTAAACTGTCAATGTCCACTACAGCTGGTGGAAATGAGTCCCAGATTTTAAATACCCACGGGGTGAAAAAGAAATTCCTCACTGACCGCCATTGTGCTCTCTCATGCACTAAGTCCTGCTCTTCCGGTACTTTCCCCACCATGGCCCAAAAGCCATTTTATCCCACACAGACAAGCCCTCCTCTTCCAGACTCTCCCACCACCAGGGCCCAGACTAATCGGCATCCTGCTCCTTCACACACCAAGCTCTTCCCTTCGGGAAGGTTCCCACCACAGCCACGACTGACTGCCATTTTATCCCCTTATGGACTGAGCCCCGCTCTTCCAGAAGTGTCCACCACCAGGGCATTGAATCCCAACCTCCAGAATCTTCCCCACCACAACCATGACTAATTGTGGTTTTCTTCCCTCGCAAACAGAGCCCAGCTCTTCTGCAACCTCCCATCACCACGGCTCTGAGCGCCTGCCCCTGGGCTCCCTCACGCGCTGAGTCCCGCCTGCCAGAAGCTTCCCACCCCAAGGCCAGGAGCAATGATCCATCTGCCTCTGCACCGATACAGCCCCCTCTTACAGATGCTGCCCCACCAGCATCCAGTCTGTTTCCCACAGCCCCTTGTCTTCACCCTCACAGTCTGCCCCCTCTGCTCTAGGGCCAGCATGGCTGGAGGCCTGCCAGGCAGCAAAGCTATGTTCATTATTTTCTTCAGCCAGATTAAAACTTGTTCTGCAAGAGGGGAAAAAAATGTACCCTGGTCTAGCCCACTCACCTTTCAGCCAGTCCCACGGTAGGATGGAAGAGGACTGTACCCCACGCAACACCCACCCCACCCCACTTGCACAGGCTCCTGACCCGGGTGTCAGTCAGGCTGGCCCAAGGGAGCTGGCTCTTAGACCTCTCTGTTAAACTCTTTCCTCTGGGCCAGCCTTGCCTCCTCATTAAGCTCAGCGGGGACCAATGGGAGTCATCAAGCACACTAATGCCTGCTCCCATGCTAATGGCTGGGTGGGACTCAAAGGATAGGCAGAGCTGGAGAGGATGTGGAGAACGGGGAGAGAGGACTGAGGAGACCTGCAGCATCTTCCCCTTTAGCTGGCCTCAGTCTTGCCCCTCAGCAGGAGCCTCAGCACATTGCTATGTTGACATAGTGCCTAAAAGTAACTGAGCAGAGTATGTGTTAAATGATGGTGCAGTAACAATGGTGCCATAGGGGCATATGTAGACATGCCCACTGAATTCAAAACAACTTATAAAATCATAGAAAATTAGTTTTGGAAGGGACCTCAAAGTAGGACCATCCCCAACTAGATCATCCCAGCCAAGGCTTTCTTTAGCTGCGTCTTCAAAACCTGTAAGAACAGAGATTCCCCAGTAACCTATTCCCATGTTTTACTACCCTCTTAGTGATAAAGTTCTTCTTAATATCTAATATGAACTTGCCCTGCTGGAACTTGAGACCATTGCTCTTTGCTCTGTCACCTGCCACCACTGAGAACAGTCCAGCTCCAGCCTCTTCGGAACCGCACTTGAGGTAGTTGAAAGCTGCCATTAAATCCTCCCTCGGTCCTCTCTTCTCCTCATTAAAAATAAGACCATTTCCCTCAGCCTTTCCTCAGAAGTCATGTCCTCTAGCCCCTGATCTTTTTTTTTTTTTTTTGCCCTTCACTGGTCTTTCTCCAATTTCTCCACTCCTTTTTGTAGTGGGGCTCCAAAACTGGATACAGGACTCCAAATGTGGTCTCACCAATGCCAAATTGAGGGGAAGAATCACTTTCCTTAATGTGCCGGCAACACTCCTGTTAATGCAGCCCTTTATAGTGAAGTACTGTATGGGTTATCAATATCTAGGTGTTAGACTAGATGACAGGGTTGGAACAGATGACCTCCTGACGTGCCTTCCAACAATAATTTTCTATGATTCTATGATTTTCTTTATACTCGTAGCATTTTCGATAACCAGGGTAGACTGTGGGCCCCTAAAATGTGGATTTAAAATGTGCATTCCAATAGTAAAAACTGCTTTTCTTTGATCTTAAACTGAATAAGAGAGCTCTAGGTAGGCCTCAAGCAGATTAGCAAAGCTTCTAATTTCTTTTTCAGCAGAGAAACATATGCACAATGTTCTTTTTGTGATACTTCACCACAGCATCTAGCCCCCAACTTCTGATATCATACATCTCCCCGTGCTCCTGGTTCCCCAGCTGCGGGCGAGAACGGCATCTGACACCAATCTCGGAGCTCTGGGTGTCTGTGGTATTTCTGTGGAAAAAATGACTTCCCACCTTGCTGCTGCTCTGCAGGAAAGCATCCGCTCTCACACCTCCTACTTTGAAAAGGCTGCAGCTTTACATTTAGATCTTCATGACACCAGACCCAGCCACCCACAATCCTCATGAACACTTGGAGCTGCAGCCCTAATCATCTGTCTACACTTTGGACACCTCTTCACCCATCCCCCCTGGGATCCAGCCCGCTGTTCCCAGAAGATTATAACCAAACTCCACAACTTCTGCTCCTTTTCCCTCTTCTTGGGGTCTTCCCTGTTTGTTATGATCAGTGAGCCAGAAGGGCCCCATGGCTCCCAGACACACACTGGGAGACAGGGTCTGCTCTGAGGAACTGCTCAGAAGGAGAATGGGAAGGGAAACTGTGGCACAGGTTTGGGAAGGGTCTTGCAGATGGTTAGAAAGCAGGTCAGTGGCAGGGCTGGGAATAGGCCCCATGCCCTGGAGTCCCAGCCCAGCACACACAGCAGTGGTTGCTGGCACCTTCCTCCCTGGAATACAAGTCTCGACCACCTACATCATCATCAGAGCCCCTCCTTCTGCCCCATGTCACCTCAGCCTCTCACATGGGCAGTCTCAGACCCTGCCTCCTCTTTTGCACACCCTTAACCCTCCACAAGAATTGGAGCAAGGGTCTTTCTTGACCATGGGGCTAGCAGAACCCCAGATCCTGCCTCCTGCACTTGCTCTTCCATCAGGAAATGAGTGGGATTCACATCCCCATTGAGGCTGTAAAAGTCCATCCCCACAAACTCACCAGGCAGGGCTGGTTTCAAAGCTGCCCCTGCCTAGTTTTTGGACCTATTTTGTTATGGTTATAATACATTTTATAAGATAGGATAGGATTGGGGTGCGGTGGGCAAAATATGGCCCATGGGCCAGATCCAGCCTGCGAGGCCATTCTATCTGGCCCACGGAGCCCCTAAAAATAATAGGAAATTAATATTATCTGCCTCTGGCTGCCTGTCAAGGGTAAAAAGATCCAGGGGCAGTTAGGATCCAGGGGAAGCCATGGCAAGACCCTGCAACAGCAAAGTCCAGCTGACCCTGCACCCCTTCCCCGCCCGAGCTGGAGAGTCTTCTGACCCAGTGCCTGAGTGAGAAATTCAGGTAAAAAGTGGGCAGGGGCTGGAGGCTGGCAAGGACTGCAGATGATTTCCCCAGTCCTCAGCGCCAGGCTGGCTTTTGCTCAGTCCAGCAGTTCAGCCATGCAGCTGGGAGTCATATAGAGCAGAATAGCCAATGGGTGGGCAGGAAAGTGGGGAAAGTGGTGGTATGGGCAGTGGGGAGTGGAAGTGAGTGGGCATGCAGGAGTGTGGCGCCTGTGCTGGTGTCCCAGGGCCAGTGCTGGTGGGGCACAGAGTGATGCGGCAGGAGCATGGGGCATGGGCTGGCAGGGCTCTATGGAGCTGGGCTGTGCCAGCAGGGAGAGAGGGGAGCTGGCCTGGCTTCACAGAGTACCTGCCAGCCAGGATCCTGCACTCCTGGTGCCCTGCTCTGGGCCCTGCAGTCAGTCCCACAAGCACCCATGTCACAAGTTTTGTCTGTCTGCAGGTAGGGGTGCAGGGCCCCAGAATCCAGAACCCCCCTGTACCGATCTCCTTGACAGCTGGCAGGCATCATGGCCTCTGCAGGGGCCACCATCCCTGCAGCTTTCACCCTGCTGAGCCTCAACACATACAGTCACCCATGTCACAAGTTTTGCTTGTCCACCACTTGAGGTGCAGTTCCCCCCATGCTCCTGCACCGATCTTGAAACTTGGCAGGCTTTGTGGCCTCAGCTTGGGTTATGACCCCTGAAGCTTTCACCCCTTATGTTGTAATGCCTAGACATGACATGAGTTTTGCTTTCAAGAATTTTTGGTGTAGTTTCTCCAAAACCACTGCACCAATTTTCTTGAAACTTGGAAGGCTTCATGCTCTCTGCAAAGTCTACCACTCCTAAAAACTTCATAGAAATTGGACAAAAACCAACTAAGTTATAGGTATTTCATTGATTCCCCATTATACCCTACGGCCAAATCTCCGAGGTGGCCCCGAAGTGAGATCTGTATTGCTGAGCCCCACTGTACATTTGTTGCATGTCTGGGCCTGTCTTGGTACCTGCCACATTTTGGGCCTGGCATGTTTTGGGCTTGACACATGGTGTTGCTATTGTAGCTCTGTGTCCTGACCAAGCAGTGTGGTTGGTGCTGATTGAAGTTTAGGCTCTTTTGCACTTTGGATGGCTTTTCTTTGAGTTTTCTTGCAGTTTCCTCACCAATGCTGCATAGAGGGGAAGTGTCACCTCCTTGGTTCTGTTTGTCATTCATCTACTGATGCATGATAAAGTGCGGTTAGGTTTGCTGATGATTTCATCACACTGACGGCTCATGTTCATCTTGGAGTCTGCTATGACCCAGAGATCCCTTTCTGCTGAGAAGGTCACTTCCTAGCCAGCAAGTGTGCTGGATATTTTTGTACCCTAGGTGCAGCACTCTAAACTTATCCTTGTTGTACTGCCTCCTAGTGTGTACTTCCCACTTTTCCAAACTGTCCAGGTCTGCCTGCAATCGTTCTTTTCCCTCCATAGTATGCACTTCACCCCGCAATTTAGTATCATCTGAAAACTTGGACAGAGTACACTTCACACCCACATCCAAGTCACTGATGAAGCCTGTGGGACCCCACTGCCTACATCCTTCCAGGTTAATACCAACCCTTCTACTACCACTCTCTAGGTGCGACTGCTAAGGCAATTTGCCACTCACTGGACTGTGTAAACAGCTATGTCACAGCCTCTTAATTTATTTATGAGAATGGGATGAGATACCATATTGAAGGCCTTGTTAAAATCCAAGAAAGCAACATCCACCTCTTCTCCTACATCTAAGCATTTTGTGATGTTGTCATAAAGTGAAACCAGACTAGTCAGGAATGATCTACCTGCTTTGAATCCATGCTGGTTTCCCTGCTGCAATATTTTTCCTGCTGGACTCCCACAAATATGATCCTTCAGAATCTTTTCAAAGACTTTTCCAAGGATGGAGGTGAGACTAATCGGCCTATAATTACTTGGATCCTCCTTCCTCTCCTTCTTAAAAATAGGGACCACACAGGCCCTTTTCCAGTCCTCCAGGACCTGACCCAAGTGCCATGAGTTGTCAAACAGCTATGCCAGTGGTTCTGCTATGGCACGGGCCAACTCCTTCAGTACTCTCATATAAAGACCATCGGGGCCTGCTGACTTAAACACATCCAGTCCATCCAAGTGACTCCACACTAAGTCAGCATCTCTTCAGGAACATTGAGGCAAAAAACTCATTGAATAGCTCAGCCTTATCCCCACTGTCTGTCACTAATTGTTCCTGCTTGTTCTGTAGGGGTCCTATACTGCACTCCCCCGTCCTTTACTCCCTACATACCTAAAAAAAGAGTTTTTGTTGCCAGCCTCAGTTCTATAGTTGCTTTGGCTTTTCTAACTGCTTCCCTGCAAGTGCGGGCCAAGTAGGTATACTTCTCCTTGGTAGCTTCTCCCTGCTTCCACTGCCTAGATGCCTTCTTTTTTGCCCTTAGGATCCCCTGGATTTCCCTGTTTAGCCTAGGAAGTTTTTTGGCTCATTTGTCCATTTTCACTTGTACTGGTGTTACCAGATTTGCCTGATACTTAGGGGTATGCTCATTTATTAGGGCTAGGGCCTTGGTAATTCTATCAATGTGCTGCTTGTGTTACTTGTGCTTCTACGTGGAGCTGTATCTCTCCCTTTTGCAAGCCCTCACCCCCAATGGAGCTATCTTGCAGGACTCAGTTCAGTGGGGTTGGGTTCCTCCAGTCCCCAAATCAGTCACAAACACACACACAGAGAGATTAACATGACACACCTAACCTGGCTGGGTTGATCAGCATGGACAGGCTGACACCCTCATATGCCAAGAATCAGTTCATCAGAGCAACAATAACCACAGTCAGACACAAGCACACAATTAAACAGAATACCTCTGAATCCGGCTGGGTGTCCAGCTGACACCCTCATGGGCCAGCATTCAGTTCATTAGGGCATGTCTCAGCCAAGCTGGGTTAATCAGCCTGTACAAGAAGATCCTCTTGTGTGTTTCAAACTCAGCACATCCCAACCTTTTAGCCTCTTGATGAGTGGACCCCACAGTACATTTGGGCTTCACAGGGATCTTTAGCTTAGGTAAAAGAAGAGTTGCTGCAGAACAAGTGGGGAAGGAGAAGTAGAGACAGAAAAATATACCCAGTTACCACCAGTTTGACCATAAAAGTTATTTATTGCTAAGTATGTGCAATATATAATGACACTAGCAGTAATAGACATGCAAAGGAAAAACAAACACAAAGTTACAGTATTACCCTGGTTTCACTAAGTATTTGGGGAAACTTAGCTCAAGCTTAATTAATACAGTTCAGATTCAGAAATCTATGTTTAGAGATTTCTCTCTAAATCTATGTTTAGAGAGAAAAGAGAGGGAGCTGGGGTCTCCCCAGTCCAAGGCACTCGGGTTGCAAAGCCGACAGGTCAAAGTTCTCAGCAAGATCCTTGAAGGGAGACGATCGGCCTCCTGCAGCCTCTCAAAAAGAAAGCGGGTGGTGTCAGCACACACACTGCTGCTTCTTTTACAGATTTTTATATCCTCAGTTCAGCTTCTTTCAAGCATTCTCAGTAGTGTAAATCAAATTGTCCTTTCTATTGACAAGGGGTTATCTTGTTGGAACATCTCAGGAAACACCTACTTGGCAGCCAGCTTGACATTCCTATGGAGAGCAGATATACTGATGGGATATCTCATGGTTTCTTCAGAAACGATAGATAGCTTCCAGCATCAGGGTTTTGGATTCTTACTTGTGAACAAGCCTCAGCTTAGCATGACTTTTCCAGATCTTACTATAGTCTTGTAACAGACTTAAGGCAATTATTGGAGTGTTCATAAACTTCCACCAGGTGTCCCGGGAAAAGTATGACAACATGTGTGGTCAGGGCTCCAACAGGCTGGACGCTGTGATGAACCCTGTACCATTGTTCAAATGTTACCCGTAACCCCTGACTCAGTGTCTTGCCTCAGCGCTCCCTAACCCAGCAACCAAGTTTTAGCCAATTAAGTTTAATTAGACCTCCCGTAGTGGGACCGGGGAATGTACAGCCCGAGATGCCTGTTAAACTTACTTCTGCTTAGAGGGGTGTGTGTGTGCGTGTGTGTGTGTGTGTAAAGTCCTTTGTAAATTCAGATTAGAACTGGTCTGATAAATGCTGAGCTGGGTGTGTGGGTTCATTAGCATTTGGAGCACAGATTCCCCATCATGCCGTGCTCCCCTGCTTTTCTGATCCCAGAATTCACTGCAGTTTCTGCTTCAGGCTTTCTGTTCTTCATCTCTCATGTAAATGAATGGTCATCTGGTCCCCTCTCGGATGCAAATGAGACCTAGGGCACTTGTTGCACTTTTGTCACCCTTATCTGGAGGGTTTTAAGTGTGTCTCTCACTGCATCTTAATCAGTTTCTGTTTAGGTAGAGGAGGGGAGGGGGGGATTCTTTGTGAGTCAGACAGTCTGTGTCCTGTGTCAGGGTTCCCCAAGAACATGGAGCTGAGAGGTAACACTGGGATCGTCTCCCAGTAGCTAATCAACCCACATTTACACACACCCAGCTCAGCATTTATTAGACCAGTTCTAACCTGGATCTACAAAGGACTTCCCTCCCGCCCCCACCCACACACACACACCTCTAAGCAAAAATAAGTTTACTAGGCATCTCGGGCCATACATTCCCCGGTCCCACTGTGGGAGGCCTATTTAAACTTGATTGACTAAAACTTGGTTGCCGGTTTAGGGAATGCTGTGGCAAGAAACCGAGTCAGAGGGGTATGGGCAACATTTGAACAATGGTAAAGGGTTCATTACAGCATTCAGCTCATTGGAGCCCTGACTACAAGTGTTGTGATACTTGTCCCAGGACGACTGGTGGAAGTTCTCCCCACAGAAGTTTATGAGCACTCCAATAATTGCCTTAAGTCTGTTAAAAGACTATTGTAAGAGCTGGAAAAGTCATGCTAAGCTGAGGTTTGTTCACAACAAGGAAAAATCCAAAACCCTTATGCTGCAAGCTATCTATTGTTTCTGAAAAAACCATGAGATATCCCAGCAGTATACCTGCTATCCATAGGAATTTCAAGCTGGCTCCTAAGTGTCTGGTTACTGCCTAACCTTATGCTTTTCCTGATTATCAATCTGTTTCCTGAGGTGTTCCAAACCAAATAATCCCTTGTCAATAGAAAAGACAATGATCTACACTATTAAGAATGCTTTAAAGAAGTTTAACTGAGGGTATACAAATCTGTAAAAAAGCAGAAGTGTGTGTGTTTCAAGAGGGGAAGTCTCTCTAACATCATCCTCTGATGTTGGAAGAAACAGACCGTTTCCCTTCAAGATTCGTGCTGAGAACTTCACCTGTCATAAAATAACCCGAGTGCCTTGGACTAAGGAGATCCCAGTGTTCTCTCTCTCTCTCTCTCTCTCTCTCTGTTTCTCTCTCTCTTTTCTTTCTAGGCATAAATTTCTGAATCTGAACTGTATTAGTTAAGCTTGAGCTAAGCTTCCCCAAATACTTAGTGAAACCAGGGTAATACTGTAACTGTTTGTGTTTGTTTTTCCTTTGCATGTCTATTACTGCTAGTGTCATTATATATTGCATGTACTTAGCAAAAAATAACTTTTATAGTCAAACTGTGGTAACTGGGTATATTTTTCCTGCGCTACTTCTCCTTCCCCACTTGCTCTGCAGCAACTCTTCTTTTACCTAAGCTAAAGATCCCTGTGAAGCCCAAGAATACTGTGGGGTCTCCTCATCATGAGGCTAAAGATTGGGATGTTCTGAGTTTGAAACACAGAAGGGGATTAGCTTGTACAGGCTGATTGACCGAGTTTGGCTCAGACGTGCCCTAATGAAGTGAATGCTGGCCCATGAGGGTGTCAGCTGGACACCCAACCGGATTCAGAGGTATTCTGTCTAACTGTGTGCTTGTGTCTGACTCAGTTTATTGTTGCTCTGATGAACTGATTCATGGCATATGAGGGTGACAGCCTGTCCATGCTGATCAAACCAGCCGGGTCAGGCATGTCATGTTAATCTTTGTGTGTTTGCATGTATGACTGATTTGGGGACTGGAGGAACCCAACCCCACTGAAACCAAGTCCTGCAAGATAGCTCCATTGGGGGTGAAGAGTTGCAGAAGGGAGATATACAGCTCTGTATAGAAACACAAGTAACACAAGCAGCACATGGGTAGAATTACCAAGATCCTAGAAACATGTCCCTAATAAATGAGCCCACCCCAAAGTAATGGGTAAATCTGGTAACAGTGCTGAGGTCACCCCATTTCACCCATCATTCCACAATGGATGCCTGTGTTCTATTAGGGCTACTCTCACAGAGAGATGCATAGACTCATTATGATCATGATGTTCTTTCTGCATGTGAAAGTTGACAAGTCCAGAATCTAGGGTCAGAAACCCAGGACATGCAGAGACTGAGCTGATTTTAGTGGGAACAATGCATGCTCAGTGCCTTTATAAGCTAATCCTGAAAGAAAGTTCTTATCCTGAGGTAGGGGATGTGGCACAGCCAGCAGCACAACATCAGGGTGCAGAGCCAGCCTGCAGCAGCAACCTGCCTCTGCGACACACACTAATTTGGGAGGCAAGCATCCCCCATGCCTCACCTCGGGTATACACAGTGGCAGAAACCCCCTGCACTCCTGGATGAGCTCTCTGGGACTGGGACTGTGCCACAACCCACCTTGGGGCCCCGTTCACCCCACTCCCTGCCTCTGCCCACCTATGCCTCTTCACTCCCCCATGCTCCTTCCTCTTCACAGACTTACCTGCTGCGTGCTGCTCCACATGTCACAAGGCTGCATTCCTGGCTGCAGCTGTGTGTCTGTGTGCACCCTCCATGACTCATGAAGCCTCCCAGAGCCCATGCCTGGATTGCCCTGAAGTCCTCTGTGCTTCCACTGCTTTCCCGCATTTGGGGGGAGGGAAGCCCCATTAACCTTGGCTTTTTGTTGCCTATGGGTGCTTCCCATGCTGCATGCTCCCTACCACATAATCTATGAAATAAAAGTTGCCCTGTGTCCCACTGCCCTTGCCTACATAGACCAGGTCCTGCACTGAGGCATTCCCCAACCCCTGGTGTCCCCCAGTCCTCTGCAGATCATTCTGGGGCTGCTGCCTTGACAGGCCACATAGCACTCCCTGTCCCACCACATCAGCATGGTAGGAGGCACCAAGCCACTCCACTTCTGAACATCCCAACACCGTCAGCACTACATGCTCATTCTCCACACTGTCTACCATACCATTATCGTGCCCTTCCCCAATGACAAATGGTGGGACACCCTAAACAAGAGCAGGGATGAGGGCCCTAGTGGACTAGCCTGTATTCTACCTTGAACCCACGAGCCACTGGGGACCTCATATGGCTCCTCCATGGACCCATCTCCACAGCTTGTATCTAGCATGCTTTATGAACACTCCTGATACTTGCCCCTTCTGCCATCGGAGGGAGAACCTGGCATATGGCTACCTTCAGTGTGCCAGGTTGCAGCCCCTCTTCTGCCTCCTCCAGAACCTCCTGCTGAGCTTCTGGCTGTACTTCTCCTCATGCCTTTTCTTTTATGGACTTCCTGTCTACCATGGAGCTTCTGGTGAATGTCCTCCTGTCATTCAGATTATAGTAGTTACAAGCAGATGCCATTCCTGTCAGTAGCAGTGGATCCCATTAAAGGTGGACTTGAAGTGACAGCTAAGATAACCCTGGACAGAATCTAAGATTTCAACCAAACCACCAACAACATCCAGGTAGTAACCTACCCGCCTTGGCTTGTCCACACCTGGAGGGTTAATTATAGGCCTGTGAGAGTAGGCAGCTATTTCATCCAGCTTCAGATCTGGCTCCTTCAGATGCCAGTGATCCGACCCAGAGTTGGACCGGGTTTCCACTTCCATTTGGCTGAAGTGGCTCCGAAGCTTTGGAGTTGCCTTCGCAGATCTTGCAATAGGGCATAATGGGGAAACAATTAAAAAAATATAACTTTTTTTTTTTGTGTGCTTTGGCTGACTTTTTCAGGGGTGATAGCCTTTTCTGATAGCATGAAGCCTGCCAAGTTTCAAGAAGATTGGTCCAGAGGTTTGGGGGGAGCTGCACCCCAAATTTTTGAAAGCAAAACTCATGTCATGTGTATGTGTTAAGCCACAGTGGGGTGAAAACTGCAGGGGTGGTGGCCCCTGATGGGACCACAAAGCCTCCCACAACATCCTGGTAGTAAACTACCCACCTTGGCTTGTGCACACCTGGAGATTTAAGTAGCACAGGTAAAAAATGCACTGGGCCAAGGGAATAGGAACACTGGTGCTGCTTGTTGACATCATGGTGGGGGAGATCATCCCAGACTGAAACCAAGGTCAGTTGGATTTGAAATGTGACTTGATTTCCCTGGTAAACTGTTTATCTCAGTGGCAACCCATCACATTTATAATGTCTTTATGGCCCTCTGGATAATACAAGAAGCATGTTTATGTGTCACCCAAGGGTTCCACAACAATGGATCTCTTATCAAACAAAACAAACAGGGCGGGAAAGCAGCAACCAAGAAACGTATCAGAGTTACAACGGAGCAAAAAAAAAAATATCGCCAAGGAAGTAAAAAGATATCAAAACATAGATAATATGAGCAGATATTTCACTTAAACTGAACTCTACAACAGAGGCTGATAATGGGGACATGTTCATGATAAATCAGTTCTGTAGAAAATTCAAGATAACCCCCATGCAACATGCCACCTCCACCCAAAATGCCTGAAAAGATAACATTTAATAATAAGAATTAGCTCCAAGTGCCCATTACAGCACCAAACTAGAGGTAAAGGAAGGGGCTACGGCATGGATGTGGCAACAATGCCCACTGTTTACAACCTTTCCCTCACCTTCTCTAATTCTCTGCTCCCTTCTGACCCATGATAAGCATCACAGAGTGGTGGCAGAGCCAGAGTGGCTTGTATGTTCTCTCTTGGCAGGCCAAACTGCAGGTTCTGGACACCAGGTAAAGAAAGGTCCTTCCTTCTACTTCTGAGCCCTTGCCCTCTGGCTGCTATGCTGTGTAATGGGTTTCCAGACCTTCTATTATAGTCCCAAGCACGTGTCATGAAGCTCCATGACCTGTATGTGTTCCTGGTATGGATGCCATGATTGATTTCTCTCCACATCAACAGCCATTCTTTTCAGGCCTTGCTGGTATGGTCGCCACGTACACAGTACGATCATAGGTTCATCTTGCCAAGACTACTGTATCACATGGGGGCAGAGAGTGGTTGCAGAAATGGAGAGTGAACTGGGTCTGAACAGATTTTTTTCCCACTGTTCCTCTCTCATTTGCAGCATCCAACATTTAAGGTCTATGACATTCTGATTGAGAAGCCATACACCTCACTCCCATACTCACTGATGCTCTTTTCCTGTAAGAATGTGTCCAAACCTTGGTCAAATCTGGCTAAACTGTGAGCTTGCACCACATCTGGTGGCAACAAGTCTCACACTTTAGTTACATGTAATTCTGAGACGGGTTGGTAGTAATGGCTTATGTGCTGAATTGTGGGTAAGCTTCTAAGCACAAGTACAGTGGCAACATGTATGGGGTGCACAGGGGTGCACATGAACCCCTGAGAGCACTGGTGCATCCCCTGACAGGCAGCTTTCCCTACTCAGGTAATGGGGGGGGCAGGCAGGTGAGAGCACTGGTGTGCCCCTGAGAGTGCTGGCTGGGGAGTGGGGCTTCAGGAGAAGTGAAACCCATGGTCCCCCCATGGCCAAATGTCCTGAGTGGGAGGTGGGGATCTGGGGTGGGAACCATCAGCCATGGGGGGAACAAGTGCCCCTTGCGACTCAGGACGCACGAGTAACCCATGCACAGGTTCAAATGCTTCCATGGCCTGATCTAAGGGGTAATGGCCTCAGTGGTGTACACATAGTGATAACAACATGCCACTGATGCTTGCAATGATCAAGAAATAAATGAATGAGTAAACATTTCTGGATTGTCAACCCAGTGAGTGAGTCTGGGCTGTGCTATGGCACTCAAACCCAGAAGGTCCTACCTTCCACTCAAGGTCATCACAGTTGGGTCCAGGAGTTAATTTGACACAGATTCCTGGTGTTTTGTCTTCCTCTGTAGGGCACAATCATCTTCCTTAGCTATCTTTAGTGTATCTAAGAAAGCCTGCAGTAGCAGGACACATCCAGCTCTCATCCTCGTGTTTTATCTGGGGAAGGTTGAGGGGCTCTCAGAGTCTTTGGGCAATGGGCCTTGTGGTTGTGCAAAAGGGTTTTTGTGTAGTGCTAGGAATAGGTCAGACTAGGATGTGTCTCAGATGGTTTGGATGGGGATGATCCTGCCTCAAAGAAACTTGTATGTATTTGTATGATTCTAAAATTCTAAACTGTAGGTTTTCTAACTTACTGATATCACAGAGCCCTCTGAGATCACATATCACGTCTCATGCCAAAGAATACCTACACGGACCCATGTAGAACTCAGTGTGCAAAGTGGTATAGAGCAGGAATTCCCAAAGAGGGTGCTATGGTTCCCTGGTGCGCCTTGAATCCTTTAAAGGGGGCCATGTGGTGCTGCACAATGTTACACTACAGAGTGTTGATTTGCATGAAGCATATGTCTATTATCTAATACAGGGGTGGCAGATTCACTTGGGACCCATCCAAGATATGGAGGGGATCCGGGGTGGTGGTGCATCGAGAGCCAGGAGAGAGGTGGGCCACGGGAGGTGTGGTGGTGTGGATTGGGAGGTCCATGGACAGGGCTTGGGGTGATAGTAGCAGTGAGTCAAACTCACCACCAAAAGACAAAACCCATGGGACCAAAAGGCCCTATATTTGCAGAACTCTACACCCAGAAATTCCAGTAGTGCTGCAGGAGTCCAGCGGGAACTACGACAGGTTCCACAGGCTAGATATGGCCTAAGTGCTGAAAGATTGACATCCCATCCTAATACATCTCATTCTTGCCATTATGTTATTGTTTTCTAGGCCTTTGTCTTCCCCATTTTGAAATACTGGATTGACATTAGCAAATTCCCCAGAACTTTCCCAGCGTGAACATCAACATAAATATAATCTGAGATGGTTTATTTAGGGATGATACTACTTTTAGCAGGTTCCTGGGGTCAGTGATGGTTTTGTTACAAATTTTCAGTAAAGTTCAGGAAGATGGATGGATTGCACCTTCTGCAAGTTTCAGATGACACCAAGCTAAAAGGAGTACTTGATACACTGCTGGGCAAGGCTAGAATTCAGAGTGACCTGGACAAATTGGGGGATTGGGTCAAAAGAAATCTTATGAGGTTTAACATGGACAAATGTGAAGTCTTCCATATAGGACATAAGAATCCCATTCACTGCTGCAGGTTTGGGCCCACCCAGCTAAGCAGAAGCTGTGCAGAAAAGTACCTGCTAGTTACAGTGGACCATAAGCTGGATATGAGTCAACAGTGTTCCTTTGTTGCTAAGTAGACTAACAGCATAATGAGCTCCATTAGTAGGAGTGTTGCCAGCACACCAGATTAAGTAATTATTCCCCTCTATTCTGAACTGGTGAGGCCACTTTTGGAGTACTGTGTCCAATTTTGGGCCCTCCATTACCAAAAGGGTGTGAAAAATTTAGAGATAGTCCAGTGAAGGGCAACAGACAAGGCTCTGGATCTGATGCACATGACTTCTGAGAAGAGGCTGAGGGAACTAAAGTCATTTAGTCTGCAGAAGAGAAGACTGAGAGGGAATTTCATACCGGCCTTCATCATCCTAAAGGGTGGTTTGAAAGAGGATGGAGCTACACTATTCTCAGTGCTGGAAGATGACATCAAAGAGAAATAGTCTCAAGTTGCAGCAAGAGAAGTTCAGTTTAGATATTAGGAAGTATTTTCTCATGGGGAGAGTAATAAAACACTGTAACAGGTTACCCAGGGACATTTTTAAGACCCAGCTAGGCAAAGTCGTGGCTGGGATTATATAGCAGTTGCTGTCCTTGCTCCTATTGCGGGGGTGGACTAAATTACCTCCTGATTTCCCTTCCAACTCTAATATTCTGTGATTCTATAGATATCTCATGAGGTCCCTTCCAGCCTATTTTCTTATGTTCCTATGGCTAATGGATCAGAGAGGTCAGCAGCCAATTAAAGTAGGTGAGGCAGGCTGTTGCTTCACCTATAACCTTCACTAACAATCTGGAAGATGGGATGGATTGCACCCCTAGCAAGTTTGTGTCCTGCCACTCTGGACGCTCCCCCAGCACGGCCCTCACTACCATGTTGTCCCCTCACAGACAGAGCCCTGCTCCTCCACAACCTCCCACCGCCCTGGCTCTGCTGAACTGCTGTTGTGCTCCCTCATGCCCCAAGACCTGCCCTTCTGGAAGCTTCTCACCCATGGCCCTGGCCCTTCTGTTTTGTTCTCTCACAAACTGAGCTCCGCCTTTCCGCAGCCTTCCACCACTGCCACTGACTGACCGCCATTGTGCTCTCTCATGCACTGAGTCCTGCTCTTCCGGTACTTTCCCCACCATGGCCCAAAAGCCATTTTATCCCACACAGACAAGCCCTCCTCTTCCAGACTCTCCCACCACCGGGGCTCAGACTAATCGGCATCCTGCTCCTTCGCACACTGAGCTCTTCCCTTCAGGAAGGTTCCCACCACAGCCACGACTGACTGCCATTTCATCCCCTTATGGACTGACTGCCACTGTGGCCTCTCACACTGAGGCCTCCTCTTCCTGAAGCTTTCCCCACCACAGCCCCAACTGCCATTTTTCCTCTTCACAACCAAAACCCTGCTCTTCTAGAAACTTCTATCACCACAACTCTGTCTCATTGCCTTGTGCTGCTGCAAGCATTGAATCCCAACCTCCAGAAGCTTCCCCACCACAACCATGACTAATTGTGGTTTTCTTCCCTCGCAAACAGAGCCCAGCTCTTCTGCAACCTCCCATCACCACGGCTCTGAGCGCCTGCCCCTGGGCTCCCTCACGCGCTGAGTCCCGCCTGCCAGAAGCTTCCCACCCCAAGGCCATGAGCAATGCTCCATCTGCCTCTGCACCGATACAGCCCCCTCTTACAGATGCTGCCCCACCAGCATCCAGTCTGTTTCCCACAGCCCCTTGTCTTCACCCTCACAGTCTGCCCCCTCTGCTCTAGGGCCAGCATGGCTGGAGGCCTGCCAGGCAGCAAAGCTATGTTCATTGTTTTCTTCAGCCAGATTAAAACTGGTTCTGCAAGAGGGGAAAAAACTGTACCCCGGCCTAGCCCACTCACCTTTCAGCCAGTCCCACGGTAGGATGGAAGAGGCCTGTACCCAACGCAACACCCAGCCCGCCCCACTTGCACAGGCTCCTGACCCGGGTGTCAGTCAGGCTGGCCCAAGGGAGCTGGCTCTTAGACCTCTCTGTTAAACTCTTTCCTCTGGGCCAGCCTTGCCTCCTCATTAAGCTCAGCGGGGACCAATGGGAGTCATCAAGCACACTAATGCCTGCTCCCATGCTAATGGCTGGGTGGGACTCAAAGGATAGGCAGAGCTGGAGAGGATGTGGAGAACGGGGAGAGAGGACTGAGGAGACCTGCAGCATCTTCCCCTTTAGCTGGCCTCAGTCTTGCCCCTCAGCAGGAGCCTCAGCACATTGCTGTGTTGACATAGTGCCTAAAAGTAACTGAGCGCAGTATGTATTAAACGATGGTGCAGTAACAACGGTGCCATAGGGGCATATGTAGACATGCCCACTGAATTCAAAACAACTTATAAAATCATAGAAAATTAGTTTTGGAAGGGACCTCAAAGTAGGACCATCCCCAACTAGATCATCCCAGCCAAGGCTTTCTTTAGCTGCGTCTTCAAAACCTGTAAGAACGGAGATTCCCCAGTAACCTATTCCCATGTTTTACTACCCTCTTAGTGATAAAGTTCTTCCTAGTATCTAATATGAACTTCCCCTGCTGGAACTTGAGACCATTGCTCTTTGCTCTGTCACCTGCCACCACTGAGAACAGTCCAGCTCCAGCCTCTTTGGAACTGCACTTCAGGTAGTTGAAAGCTGCCATTAAATCCTCCCTCAGTCTTCTCATCTCCTCATTAAAAATAAGACCATTTCCCTCAGCTTTTCTTCATAAGTCATGTCCCCTAGCCCCCTAATCATTTTTTTTTGGCCCTTCACTGTTCTCTCTCCAATTTGTCCGCTTCCTTTTTGTAGTGCGGGCCCCAAAACTGGATATGGGACTCCAAATGTGGTCACACCAATGCCAAATTGAGGGGAAGAACCACTTTCCTTAATGTGCTGGCAACACTCCTCTTCATGCAGCCCTTTATAGTGAAGTACTGTATGGGTTATCAATATCTAGGTGTTAGACTAGATGACAGGGTTGGAATAGATGACCTCCTGACGTGCCTTCCAACACTAATTTTCTATGATTCTCTGATTTTCTGTATACTCGTAGCCTTTTCGGTAACCAGGGTACACATTTGGCCCCTAAAATGTGTATTTAAAATGTACATTCCAATAGTAAAAATTTCTTTTCCTTGATCTTAAACTGAATAAGAGAGCTCTAGGTAGGCCTTGAGCAGATTAGCAAAGCTTGTAATTTCTTTTTCACCAGAGAAAGATATGTGAAATGTTCTTTTTGTGGTATTTCACCACAGCATCTAGCCCCCAACTTGCAATAACATACATCTGCCCGTGTTCCTGGTTCCCCAGCTGGGGGTGAAAACAACACCTGACATCCATCTCTGAGCTCTGGGTGTCTGTGGAATTTCTGTGAAAAAAATGACTTCCCACCTTGCTGCTGCTCTGCAGGAAATCATCCGCTCTCACACCTCCTACCTTGAAAAGGCTGCTGGTTTACATTTAGATCTGTACAACACCAAATCCAGCTACCCACAATCCTCACAAACACCTGCAGCTGCAGCCCTAATCATCTGTCTACACTTTGGACACCTCTTCACCCATCCCCACCTGGGATCCAGCCCACTGTTCCCAGAAGATTATAGCCCAGCTCCACAAGGCTTCTGCTCCTTTTCCCTCTTCTTGGGGTCTTCCCTGTTTGTTATGATCAGTGAGCCAGAAGGGCCCCATGGCTCCCAGACACACACTGGGAGACAGGGTCTGCTCTGAGGAACTGCTCAGAAGGAGAATGGGAAGGGAAACTGTGGCACAGGGTTGGGAAGGGTCTTGCAGATGGTTAGTAAGCAGGTCCGTGGCAGGGCTGAGAACAGGCCCCATACCCTGGAGTCCCAGCCCAGCACACAGCAGTGGTTGCTGGCACCTTCCTCCCTGGGATACAAGTCTCGACCACCTACATCATCATCAGAGCCCCTCCTTCTGCCCCATGTCACCTCAGCCTCTCACATGGGCAGTCTCAGACCCTGCCTTCTCCTTTGTATACCCTTAACCCTCCACAAGACTTGGAGCAAGGGTCTTTCTTGACCATGGGGCTAGCAGAACCCCAGATCCTGCCAGATACCTCCTGCACCTGCTCTTCCATCAGGAAATGAGTGGGATTCACATCCCCATTGAGGCTGTAAAAGTCCATCCCCCCACCCTTTCCCGGCAGGGCTGGTTTCAAAGCTGCCCCTGCCTAGTTTGTGGGCCTATTTTGTTATGGTTATAATACATTTTATAGGCTAGGATAGGATTGGGGTGCAGTGGGCAAAATATGGCCCGTGGGCCAGATCCAGCCTCCGAGGCCATTCTATCTGGCCCACAGGGCCCCTAAAAATAATAGGAAATTAATATTATCTGCCTCTGGTTGCCTTTCAAAGGTGACAAGATCCAGGGGCAGTAGGATCCAGGGGAAGCCATGGCAAGACCCTGCAACAGCAAAGTCCAACTGACCCTGCTCCTCCCCCAACCCCCACCAGCCGAAGAGGCTTCTGACCTGGTGTCTGAGTGGGAAATTCAGGTAAGAAATGGTCAGGGGCTGGATTCTGGTGAGGACTGCAGATGATTTCCCCAGTCCTCAGAGCCATGCTGGCTTCTGCTGAGTCCAGCAGTTCAGCCATGCAACTGGGAGCCACATAGAGCAGAATGGCCAATGGGTGGGCAGTAAAGTGGGGAAAGTGATGGCATGGGCAGTGGGGAGTGGAAATGAGTGGGCATGCAGGAGTGTGGGGCCTGTGCTGGTATCCCAGGGCCAGTGCTGGTGGGGCCCAGAGTGATGTGGCATGATGGCAGGGCTGTATGGAGCTGGGCTGTGCCAGCAGGGAGGGGAGCTGGCCTGGCTTCACAGAGTACCTGCCAACCAGGATCCTGCACTCTTGGTGCCCCGCTCTGGGCCCTGCAGTCTGTCCCACAAACACCCATGTCACAAGTTTTGTCTGTCTGCAGGTAGGGGTGCAGGGCCCCAGAATCCAGAACCCCCGTGTACCAATCTCCTCGACATCTGGCAAGCATCGTGGCCTCAGCAGAGGCCACAATCACTGCAGCTGTCACCCCACTGCACCTTAACACACACAGTCACCCATGTCACAAGTTTTGCTTGTCCACAGCTTGAGGTGCAGTTCCCCCCTAACCCCTCAACCGATCTCCTTGAAACTTGGCAGGATTTGTGGCCTCAGCTTTGGTTATGACCACTGCAGTTTTCACTCCCTATGTTGTAATGCTGAGACATGACATGGGTTTTGTTTTTAAGAATTTGGCCTGCATTTCCTCTTAAACCCCTGCAGCGATCTTCTTGAAGCTTGGCAGTCTTAGTGCTGTCCGCAAAGTCTACCACTCCTGAAAACTTCATCAAAATCGATAAAAACAACAAAATTATAGATATTTCATTCATTCCTCATTATAACCTATGGCCGGATCTCCGAGGTGGTTCTGAAGCTTCGGAACTGCTTCTGCCAGATCAAAGCAGAAACCCAGTCTGGAGCTCTGGATCGGATCTCTGCCATCTGAAGCGGCTGGATCTGAAGCTGGATTGCATCACTGCTGACTCACACAGGCACAGAAGTTAGTCTGATTGGCCTATAGTTACACAGGTCCTCCCTTCTGCCCTATTAAGTATCACTTGATAATGTGAGTGTAGGGATGTCAGACTCACCCTGGCCTGGATCCAGAATGTAGGTCTCTTCCCTGACATGGACTGCAGGCCCACTAACAGGTGTGATGTGCCAGTGGTGATAGGGTTCAGGGGTGGTATCATGGATCTGGGGAGGATAAGATATTGGGGGAGGGGGAGGGGGTTGACATGTTCACTGGTACAGTTGTACTCCACCCCTTTGATTCCTGCTTCTCCCAAACTTTAAAACCAACTGCCTTTGCAGCATTTCTATTCTGGCAGAACCAGGGGAGTTGACTTCATGGCTCATAGTTTCATAGTTTCATAGATTCTAGAGTTGGAAGGGACCTGAGCAGATCATCTAGTCCGACCCCCTGCCCTGGCAGGAAAGAGTACTGGGTCAAACAAGATGTTCATCCAACCTCCTCTTAAACACCTCCAGGGTAGGAGCCTGCACCACTTCTCTTGGAAGTTGGTTCCAGACCCTAGCCACCCTGACCGTGAAGCAGCACCTCCTGATACCTAACCTAAACCTACCCTCTGCTGGCTTGTGACCTTTATTCCTGGTCACTCCTGTCGGTGCTCGGGGGAACAGTGATTCCCCCAAAGCCTGCTGATCCCCCTGACTAGTTTATAACAGGCCACAAGATCCCCCCTCAGCCTTCTCTTGTGGAGGCTGAACAGGTTCAGGTCCCGTCACCTCTCCTCATAGGGCCTGCCCTGCTGCCCCCTGATCATACGAGTGGCCTCCTCTGGACCCTCTCCATGCTGTCCACATCCCTCCTGAAGTGTGGCGCCCCGAACTGGACGCAGGACTCCAGCTGCGGCCTGACCAGTGCCGCATAGAGGGGGAGGATCACTTGTTTGGACCTGCTCAAGATGCATCTGTGGATGCATGACAAGGTGCAGTTAGCCTTCCTAACTGCCTCTCCACACTGCCAGCCCATCTTCATCTTGGAGTCAATGATGACCCCAAGATCCTTTTCCGCCTCCGTGCTGACAAGAGGGGAGTTCCCTAACCTGTAAGTATGGTGCCGGTTGTTCCTCCTGAGGTGCATCACCTTGCACTTGTCTGTGTTGAAACCCATTCTATTCTCGTCCGCCCATCCTTGTAACCTGTCTAGGTCTGATTGTAACCTGTTGCATCTTTCCAGTGTGCCCACATCCCCCCACATCTTAGTGTCATCAGCAAATTTGAACAGGGTGCTTTTTACCCCCTCGTCCAAATCACTGATGAAGATGTTGAACAGTGCGGGCCCGAGGACCGAGCCCTGGGGGACCCCAGTGCCCACATCCTTCTAGGCTGAGAAGGACCCATCCACCACCACCCTCTGGGTGCGGCCCTCCAGCCAGTTGGCAACCCATTTGACTGTGTGGGTGTTGACACCACAGCCCCCCAGTTTCTTAATGAGAACGGGGTGAGAGACAGTGTCAAAAGCCTTCCGGAAGTCCAGGAAGACTATGTCCACTGCTACTCCTGCATCTAATGATCTGGTGATCTGATCGTAAAAGGCCACCAGGTTGGTCTGACAGGACCTGCCACTGATGAACCCGTGTTGGCTGCCCCTAAGCATGCAGTCCCCTGCTGGCCCTTCCTGGATGTATGCCAGCATAATTTTCTTGATCAGCTTGCCTAGGATTGAGGTAAGACTAACTGGCCTATAGTTTCCCGGGTCCTCCTTCCTGCCTTTTTTGAAGATGGGGACCATGTTGTCCCTCTTCCAGTCCTCCAGTACCTCACCAGAGCACCACAAGTGCTCGTAAAGTTGTGCTGGGGGCTCATTGAAATCTACCTGATTCCTGATTAACTCCATAGGTGTTAATGACCTTCTGTCCTTTTTAAATGCTTTTGATGTTCCACTATTTTAACTATCCTTTCTTCTGAATTTTTGATGTCTGTTAGCCATTGCTGGAAATGCCTCTCTTCTGTTTCATGGCTCTGTAGTCTGTTCTTTAGTTCTGGCTAAAAACCTTAACTCAGGCATGATAATATTAACTCAGGTATAGAAATTACTGCCTGAAGTATTAGCGACCCTATAAGGATGCTCAGGATGACTAGACTGATTTTTTTAATGAATTTGAATAAGAGATGAACATTTGACTTCTAAGATTAGCAGGCTAATGAAACAATAACTTTTGCCAGTTTTGACTATTTTGTGTTTGTTGTGTTTTTTAGACCGAATCTAGGAAATTAATTCACAGCCTATTTAGATTTATTTTGCCTTGATTTTAAAATGAATAATATAGTTCTAGGCCCTTGGCCTGGGCAATTTAGAATTTTGAAAAGTGGGTGCACACAGTGAGGTGCATCATCACGTAAGTAACAACACAAGTTTCTCCAGTTAAAAATAAACAACAGTTTTACTCATATGCTAGGAGTCTAGGGATGTATTACTCAGTTGAAGATAGAAGCAATATATATATATATATATATATATATATATACACAAATACATATAGATATATAGATATATATATACACACACACATCTTCCTTGGAATAAACTAAAAACAATTTGCAAGGCTATGAAACAGGAGCTTTATAACCAGGAGCAGGTACCAGACAGCCGAATTGCAGAACAAAGCACAGCTTCACTGATGGAACGTAAAGACCATTAAAATGATTGTGGATTATTAATGCCACTGGAATGAAGAGTTTAGAAGAGATCAGGTAGATTAAAATAATCCATTAAGTCAATTGACTCTCTCAGCACTGCCTGACTGGAAATGCTGCTGTCACTGCCAGGCAGTTCATAGACTCATAGATGCTAGGGTCGGAAGGGACTTCAACAGATCATCGAGTCTGACCCCTGCCTAGGCAGAAAAGAGTGCTGGGGTCAGATGACCCCAGCCAGATGCCCATCGAGTCTTATCTTAAAGACCCCCAAGGTAGGGTACAACACCATCTCCCTTGGAAGGCCATTCCAAATTTTGGTCACCCTTACCATGAAGAAGTTTTTCCTGCTATCTAGCTTAAATCTGCTCTCTCTCAGTTTGTAACCAATGCTCCTTGTTACCCCAAGAGATGCCCTAGTGAACAGAGCATCTCCGATCCCTTGCTGCATCCCCCAATGAATTTGTAGGTTGCCACGAGATTTTCTTTTAGCCTTCTCTTGTGGAGGCTGAAGAGGTCCAGGTTCTTCAGGCTCTCCTCACAGGGCTTGTCCTGTAAGCCTCTAACCATACGAGAGGCCCCCCTGTGGACCCTCTTGAGGTTATCCACATTCTTCTAAAAGCGCAGCGCCCAGAGCTGGATGCAGTACTCCAGATGACCAATGCCACATAGAGAGGAAGTATCTCCTCCTTGGAACTATTTGTCATGCATCTGCTGATCCATGATAAAGTACAGTTCGCTTTGCTGATGAATTAGTTTTAAACTTTGGGTGGAATAGGCACCAAAGCAGGGTGCAAGTGCACCCTCGGCCCCCCAGATCCACCTTTGGGGAAGGGGGTGGTCATCTGTACTGCTGAACCCCGCTGTACATTTGTTGCATGTCTGGGCTTGTCTTGGGACCTGCCACATTTTGGGCCTGGCACGTTTTGGGCTTGGCACGTGTTGTTACTATTGTAGCTCTGTGTCCTGACCAAGCAGAGTGGTTGGTGCTGGTTGAAATCCAGACTTTTTTGCTCTTTGGATGGCTTTTCTTTGAGTTTTCTTGCAGTTTCCTCACCAATGCTGCATAGAGGGGAAGTATCACCTCTTTGGTTCTATTTGTCATGCATCTGCTGATGATTTCATCACACTGCTTTGCTGATGATTTCATCACACTGACAACTCATGTTCATCTTGGAGTCCACAAAGACTCTGAGATCCCTTTCTGCTTCTGTGCTGCTGAGAGGGTCACTTCCCAGCCAGGAGGTGTGCTGGATATTTTTGCACCCTAGGTGCAGCACTTTGAATTTATGCTTGTTGTCCTGCCTTCTATTGTGTACTTCCCACTTTTCCAACCTGTCCAGGTCTGCCTGGAATCATTCCTTCCCCTCCGTAGTATGCACTTCACCCCGCAATTTAGTATCATCTGAAAACTTGGACAGAGTACACTTCACACCCACATCCAAGTCACTGATGAAGCCTGTGGGACCCCACTGCCCACATCCTTCCAGGTTAATACCAACCCATCTACTACCACTCTCTAGGTGCGACTGCTAAGCCAATTTGCTACTCACTGAACTGTGTAAACATCTGTGTCACATCCTCTTAATTTATTTATGAGAATGGGATGAGATACCATATCGAAGGCCTTGCTAAATCCAAGAAAACAACATGCACCTCTTCTCCTACATCTAAGCATTTTGTGATGCTGTCATAAAATGAAGCCAGACTAGTCAGGAATGATCTACCTGCTTTGAAACCATCCCTGCTGCATTATTTTTCCCTCTGGACTCCCACAAATATGATCCTTTATAATCATTTCAAAGACCTTTCCAAGGTTGGAGGTGAGACTAATTTGCCTATAATTACTTGGATCCTCCTTCCTCCCCTTCTTAAAAATAGGGACCACACAGGCCCTTTTCCAGTCCTCCAGGACCTGACCCAAGTGCCATGAGTGCTCAAACAGCGGTGCCAGTGGTTCTGCTATGACACTGGCTGACTCCTTCAGTACTCTCAGATGTAGGCGATCTGGGCCTGCTGACTTAAACACATCCAGTCCATCCAAGTGACTGCACCACGTCAACATCTCTTCAGAAACACTGAGGCAAAAAACTCATTGAATAGCTCAGCCTTATCCCCACTGTCTGTCACTGATTGCTCCTTCCTGTTCAGAAGGGGTCCTATGCTGCTCTGCACCTTCCTTTTACTCCCTACATACCTAAAAACAGACTTTTTGCTGTCTTAAATTTGTATTGACAGCCTCAGCTCTGTACTTGCTTTGGCTTTTCTAACTGCCTCCCTGCAATTGTGGGCCGAGTAGGTATACTCCTCCTTGGTAACTTCCCCCTGCTTTCACTGCTGATATGCCTTCTTATTTGCCCTTAGGTTCACCTGGATTTCCCTGTTTAGCCTAGGAAGATTTTTGGCTTGTTTTCCCCTTTTCACTTCTACTGGGATTGTCTCCCTCTGCACCCAAAGGATTCTTCTTTTAGGAATGACCACCCTTCCTGGACTCCCATCTCACTAATACCTCTATCCTGAAGTGCATCATTGACTAGAGTCCTAAGCACATTGAAGTTAGCCTTCCTGAAGTCAGGCACTTCTATTCGACTCATTAACATACCCACCCTATGCCATATGGTGAATTTGATTGATTGGTGGTCACTGTCCCCAAGGTGACCATGAATCTGCAGGTCTCCTACCAAGTCCTCCCCCATAGCCAACACAAAGTCCAGTGAGGCATTCTGCCTAGTGGGACCGTATACCTCCTGTGTTAGGTGAAGGTCCTGAATGCATGTTAAGAACCTACATGAATGGTTAGATTTGGCTGACTGATCCTCCCAGCAGATGTCAGGGTAGTTTAGGTCCTCCATGACAACCACGTCCCAAGACTGTACAGCCTCTGAGTGCTGCCTCAAGAATTGCAAGTCTAGGTTTTCCTCTTGGTGCGGTGGTCTATTGCAGACCCCAACCACCAAGTCCCTTTCTCCTTGATATTAATGTATCCTAACCCACAATACCTCAGCTTTCTCCTCCTCTGATCCCATTTTGATTAGGGTAGATGTATAATGCTCCTTTACATAGAGAGCAACCCCTCCCCCTTTCCTCCCTACTCTGTCCCTTCTGTACAACATGTAGCCCTCACTGTGCACCGCCCAGTCATGGGTAGGGTCCCACCAGGTTTCTGTTAGCCCCACTAATCAAAGTTATTATCTGCAAGCAGAAGTGTGAGTTCTTCCTGCTTGTTCCCCATGCTCCTAGTATTAGTATAGAGGCACTTGAGCCCTCTGTATGGTGCCTTTGGTTTCCCCCATCCCCTTCTGATGCCCAAAGGGCCCCTTGATACTTACCTTGGGTGTATTGCTGCATGTCTCACAGTTTGTAGGTTCTAGACTCTCTCCATCTCCTGCCTCCCTCTCCCCGTCATACTTAGTTTAAAGCCTGATGTAGGAGGTCAGCCAATCTGTAAGAAAAGAGATTATTACCTTTTGCAGAGAGATGAAGCCCATCACATCCTAGGAGGTCCCTTCCATGGAAGTGCGGATCATGGTCCAGGAAACCAAAACTCACACAATGGCACCAACTCCAGAGCCATGGGTTGACTTCTCTGACACAGGCGATGTGATGCCTACTGCGACCGCTGACTGGGAGAATTGATGAGAAGACCACCTGCGCCCCTGCTTTTCTAAGCCTAAGCCTGGTCCCCAGAGCCCTGTAGTTATTCAGGATATGGTCTGGACTACTCCTGGCCATATCATGTGTTCCCACATGGATGAGGATCATGGGATAGTTGTTGGTGGGCTGGATAGGTCCAGGAATTCTTCCCGTGACATCCCTGATACTAACTCCAGGCAGGCAGCAGACCTCACATGCCATGGGATCCGGATGACAGATGGGTATATGTATATGTAGGTACCTGTTTCATTGAATTCCTTGTTAGAGCTCTTCTTGTGGTTTGCTAAGATTTACTGCCAATTGCCTATATTTTAACTGTTTTATGGACTTACCTGTGCTTACTTGTTTCAGACCAAATATTTACCTGTGCTGGGCCATGGGCCTGTGGCTGGTGATATAATCTCCTGGATATTAATCATAGAATATAACATATGTAGAGCATATATTGTATATATCCAAGAATAATATTCATTTTGGATTTTGTATATATTTATCATTGTATGTTAAATAAATTGGTATATAGTTAAGTCATTTTTTTGTCCTGGCCTGACTCTATACAGAATAGAGGGCTCTAAGCAATATCACAGATCCCTCTCACAGCACTTCTGCCTGGCCACCCATCCTTTCTAGTTTTAGAAGGGAGCACAAACTTGGGTGCACCTGGGTTACTTTCAAAGAACTTTGCTCTCTGGCATTGGACAGCACCCTGCAACTCCAGGGCTGCACTCTGAGCTACGTACAAACAGGTCTGGAAAATAGCAGCTATAATGCCAGATGGAACAGAAGAACATAAGACTGGCTCAGACCAGTGGTCCATCTAGCCCAGCATCCTATCTCTGACAGTGGAAGGTGTGGGTATTTTAGAGGAGGGTTGCTCAACCTATGCCCCACAGGCCAGTGTCATATCATATGGACCATGGGGCTCCTCACAGATCCAGAAACTTGGGAAGGAGGGAGCAGTGGCAGTATTAATAGCTGCAACTTCCAGAGCCATGGCAATCAATGCTGCCATTGCTCCCCTGCTGCCACATTTCTGCACCTATGGAGCACCCTGTGGCCTTGATGATGTGGTTAGGTTGAGGTGAAGGGTCACTGTGTGGTCAGATGCAGTGCACAGGGCTGAGCTGGCATGCTGGATCATACCTGATGACCAACGCAGAGCACCAGCCCTACCACTGATCCAGCCCATGGATGGTCTGAATTCACACTGCTTTTCTAGCCCACAGGGGTAGATAGGATGAGCACCACTGCTTTTGGAGATGAGCATATGAATAGGATATTATCTAGAGCAGTGGTGCTTGACTTTTTGGCCCAACATGGTACACGAGTTGCACAAGGTTGGTTTGAGGGTATCAGGCCCTGGAGGCCATCACCACCCTGATTTGTGCTCCACACACTGGAATTGGGTTCTGGGTGGGCACGCATCACCTCCTCCCACCTTATGCATATCAGGATTGGCTCCTAGGGGCCTGTTTCATCCCCCTCCCATTTTTCTCTTGCTGAGATTGGGTCCTGGGTGGCATGTACTACTTCCTCCCACCTCTTGCATGTTGAGATTGGGTTCCAGGGGTTTGCTTAACCCTTTCCTGCCCCCCACATGTAGGAATTGGGTCTGGCAGCCTGGCATTGCCCCATCCTGCTTTCTACATACCAGGATTGGGAACAGAGGGATCAGTGATGCCCTTATCTGGCCTTTTGCCCATGGATCCAGTGCCCTGTTCAGTGTGTAGGCCCTGGGATTTCCCACAGCTTTGGAAACATGGCAACCACTCCCACATTGCCAAGTTTTCAGACCAATGGTGAGCCTTGTGGGCCAGATGATATAGTACCAAAGGCTTGATCTGTCCTGCAGGCCAGAGGTTGAGTGCCCCTGATATATAGTTATCTACCCCCTGTCAACTCTCCCTTGCATCCAGAGACAAAACAATAATTCCTATTGTTAGGGCTAACCAAACATTTGACGTTGAATTTTCAACCAAATGATTTTTTTGTTGTTGTTGTGTTTTCATTTGTCCTAGTGAGAAGTTTCTCCTCTCTACTGAACGAGCCAGCTTATTATCCACATGTTTGGGCCTATATCTAGAATGCTTTGTGGGGGACTGTGAGGATTGCTTTTCCAAATGGGAGCTTTATTTCACTTCACTTGTTCATATTCATCCCTCATAATGGTGTGGGGGGGGGCATACATCTTACATGATGCATCACATTTTCCACATGGCATAACCAGCTCTGACTGAGATGAATGGTAGAACATCATATAGAGGTTTAGCTGCTCATGGTTCAATAGATTTTCCATCTTGTCACTCTCCGTCCGTTCTTGCTTCTCTGTCAACCCCACAGGCTGGGAGTCAGCACTGTTCAGTTGGATTTCCATGCCCTTCTTTGCTGTTCCCGTTTCATCTAAACTACATTAGCTGTGTATCTGTATCTCTACGTAGATACCAGGGCATGTTTGAAAACTGATTAGACATTTGATCAGAGACATTAGACAGTCCATAGCTTTGGTGACCGCATCTTTGCTGTTCTTCTCTTGTGGGACAAAGTTTGAGAAAGCCATGATGGGCAAGACAGGGATGGACCGCATAGGCTCTACTTGAAAGGAAGAACCACAACCAGGTGAAGATAGGGAACCTGCTTTCTCATCCTGGGTGCTGAGGTCACTCCGTTTCACCCTTCATTCCACAATGGCTGCCTGTCTTCTATTAGGGCTACTCTCAAAAAGAGGTGCATGGACTCATTATGATCATGATGTCTTTTCTGCATGTGAAAGTTGACATGCCCAGAATCTGGGGTCAGAAACCCAGGACATGCAGAGACTGAAGTGATTTTAGTGGGAACAGTGCATGTTCAGTGCCTTTAGAAACTAATCCTGAAAGAAAGTTGTTATCCGGAGGTAGGGGATGTGGCACAGCCAGCAGCACAACATCAGGACACAGAGCCAGCCTGCAGCAGCAGCCTGCCTCTGCTGCACACACTAATCTGGGAGGCACATGTCCCCCATGCCTCCCCTGGGGTGTACACAGTGGCAGGAACCCCCCACATTCCTCGATGAGCTTTCTGGAACTCCAACCACCCACATCCCACCCTGGGACCCCATTCACCCCAGTCTCTGCCCCTTCCTCTGCTCCCCTGGGCCCCTGCTTTCCCCCACAAGAGGTTTGGGGGGAGCTGCACCCCAAATTCTTGAAAGCAAAACTCATGTCACATGTATGTCTTAAGTTACAGTGGAGTGAAAGCTGCAGGGGTGGTGGCCCCTGTTGAGGCCACAAAGCCGGCCACAACACTCTGGTCATAAACTACCCACCTTGGCTTGTCCACACCTGGACCGTTAAGTACCATAGGTAAAAAATACACAGGGCCAAGGGGATAGGAACAGTGGTCCTGCTGGCTGATATCATGGTGGGGGAGATCATCCTAGACTGAAACCAAAGTCAGTGGGAATTAGAAATGCGACTTGATTTCCCTGGTAAACTGTTTATCTTAGTGGCAACGCACCACATTTATAATGTCTTTATAGCCCTCTGGATAATACAAGAAATGTTTATGTGTCACCCAAGGGTTCCAAAATGCTGCACCTCTTATCAAACAAAACAAACAGGGTGGGAAAGCAGCAACCAAGAAATGTATCAGAGTTACAACACAGGAAAAAATAAACCTCCAAAGAAAAAACAAGATATCAAAGCACAGATAATATAAGCAGATATTTCATTTAACTGAACTCTACAATACAGGCTGATAATAGGGACGTGTTCATGCTAAATCAGTTCTGTAGAAAATTCATGATATCCCCCATACAACATGCCACCTCCACCCAAAATGCCTGAAAAGATAACATTTAATAATAAGACTTAGCTCCAATTGCCCATTACAGTAACAATCTGGAGCTAAAGGTAGTGACTATGGTGTGGAGGTGGCAACAATGCCCACAGTGTGCAACTTTCTTCAATGTATCACTGGAGTAGGGGTTGAATGGCACACGGTGGATTCACTAGAGTGGCCGAATATTCAGTCAGACTAGAGATAAAGTCCCACACTTTAATTACATTTAATTCTGAGGTGCTTTGATAGTAATGGCTTAGGTTCTGAACTGTGGGTGAGCTTCCAAGCACAGGGTCAATGTTGCCACGGCTTGAGCTAAGGGGTAACAGCCTCAGTACTTTGCACATAGTGATAACAATATACCACTGATGATTGTAATGATCAAGAAGTAAATGAATGACCAAACATTCCTGGGTTGTCAACCCACTGAATGAGGCTTTGCTGTGCTATGGCACTCAAAGCCAGAATGTCCTAGCTTCTGCTGAAAGACAACATATTGGCATCCAGTAGGGAATTTGACCCTGTGGTCAGATTGGCACAGACTACTGGTGTTTAGTCTTCCTTTATAGGGCACAGTTCTCTTCCTTGTGTAAGAAATCCTGCAGTGGCAGGACACATCCAGCCCTCATCCCCCTGAGATAGGTTGAGGTGTTCTAAGAGTCTTTCACAATGGGCCTTATGGTTGTGCAACAGAGTTTTTGTGCATTGCTAGGAAGAGTTCAGACAAGGACATGTCTCTGATGGTTTGGATGGGGATGATCCTGCCACAAGGAAGGGCTGGACTAGGTGGAACTTCTGGAGGGCCGTTCCACTCTGACCTGTATGTGTTTCTATGAATCTAATAATCTAGACTGAGAGTTTTTGAACTTCCTGCAGTCAGAAAACCCTTTGATATCACCTCTCATGCCACGGAGCCCTAGTGCAGGAATTGGTGCTATGGCTCCCTGGTGTGCTTTAAATCCTTTGAAGGGGCCACGGGGTGCTGCACAAAGTTACACTTTAGAGTGTTGCTTTGCATGAAGAATATTGCTGTATACTAATACGGGGTGGCAGATTCATTTCGTACCCATCCAGGATATGGAGTACTTTTAGAAGTATCATCCCAGCATGTACATCAACATAAATATAATCTGAGATGGTTTATTTAGGGATGATACTACTTTCGGCAGATTCCTGGGGTAGGTGATGGTTTTTTTACAAATTTTCATTACAGGTCAGGAAGATGGGATGGATTGCACCTTCAGCAAGTTTCAGATGACACCAAGCTAGAAGCAATACTTGATAAACTGCTGGGCAGGCCTAGAATTCAGAGTGACCTGGACAAATTGGAGGATTGGGTCAAAAGAAATATCATGAGGTTCAACATGGGCAAGGTTGAAGTCCTGCACATAGGACACAAGAATCCCATTCACTGCTGCAGGTTTGGGCCCACCCAGCTAAGCAGAAGCTGTGCAGAAAAGAATCTGGTAGTTTCAGTGGACCATAAGCTGGGTATAAGTCAACAGTAGGCTTTCGTTGCTCGGAAGGCTAAAGACATAATGATGTCCCCTGGTAGGAGTGTTGTCAGCAGGTCAAGGGAAGTAACTATTGGCAACTATTGACTCTGATAATTGAAGGAGAATGAGGAGAGCACTATGAATAGATCGAGGAGCTCCAGAGCTGGTCGGAGCCAGGAGGACTGAGTAGGAGCCTGGCTTCTCCACACTTGGAGGACTTATTACCAGAGGTAAAAATACCCTGGACCAAGGAGATGGGACAAATGGTGCTGCTGGTTGACATCAGGGTGGGGAGGTCATCCTGGATTGAAACCAAGGTCAGTGGGCTTCGAAATGGGACTTGATTTCTCTGCTATATTGTTTATCTTAGTGGCACCCCACCACATTTATAATGCCTTTATGGCCCTCCGGAAAACACGAGGACTGTGCTTATGTGTCACCCACGGGTTCCAAAACACTGCGTCTCTTATCAAACAAAACAAGCAGGGTGGGAAACAACTACCAAGAAATGTATCAGAGATATTAAAAACAAATATGTATACTTTCAAGGAAGTAACCAGATATCAAAACCCAGACAGTATGAGGAGATATTTGACTTCTACTGAGCTCCACAATAGAGGCTGATACTGGGGAAGTGTTCGTGCGAAATCGGTTCTATACAAAATGCAAGATATCCCCATGCAGCCTGCCACCTCCACCCAAAATGCCTGAAAAGATAACATGTAATAGCAGTAATTAATACCAAGTGCCTATTACAGCACCGATCTGGAACTAAGGGAAGAGGAAGGGTGTACATGTGGTAGCAATGCCCATCAGTGCAACCTTTTCCTCACCTTCCCTAATTCTCTGCTCCCTTCTGACCCACGCTAAGCATCGCAGAGTGGGGGCCGAGCCAGAGAGGCCTGGATGTTCTCTCTTGGCAAGCCAGACTGCAGGTCCTGGACACCAGGTGAAGGAAGGTCCTTCCTTCTGCTTCTGAGCCCTTGTCTTCTGCCTGCTATGCTGTGTGGTGGGTTGCCAGACCTTCTGCTACAGTCATTGGCACGTGTTTGGAAGCTTCATGACCCTATGTTCCTGTCATGGATGCCATGGTTTATTTCTATGTGCATCAGTGGCTATGCTTGTCAGGCCTTGGTGGCATGCTGAGACATGGGGAATAACATTTATCCAATGCAGCACTGGAGCAGAGGTTCAATGGCACACGGTGGATTCACTGGAGCAGCCGTATATCCAGACTAGAGATAAAGTCCTACACTTTAATTACATTTAATTCTGAGATGGTTTAACAGGAATGGCTTAGGTTCTGAACTGTGGGTGATCTTCCAAGCACAGGATCAAATGTTGCCATGGCTTGAGCTAAGGGGTAACGGCCTCAGTACTGGGCACATAGTGAAAACAATATATCACTGATGATCGTAATGATCAAGAAGTAAATAAATGAGCAAACATTCCTGGGTTGTCAACCCAGTGAATGAGGCTTTGCTGTGCTATGGCACTGAAACCCAGAATGTCCTACCTTCCGCTGAAAGACAACATATTGGCATCCAGTAGGGAATTTGACACTGTGGTCAGATTGGCACAGACTATTGGTATTTTGTCTTCCTCTGTAGGGCACAGTTCTCTTCCTTGTGTAAGAAATCCTGCAGTGGCAGGACACATCCAGCCCTCATCCCCCTGCTTTGCCTGAGGTAGGTTGAGGTGTTCTGAGAGTCTTTGTGCAATGGGCCTTATGGTTGTGCAACAGAGTTTTTGTGCATTGCTAGGAAGAGTTCAGACAAGGACATGTCTCTGATGGTTTGGATGGGGATGATTCTGCCACAAGGAAGGGCTGGACTAGGTGGAACTTCTGGAGGGCCGTTCCACTCTGACTTTTATGTGTTTCTATGAATCTAATAATCCAGACTGGGGGTTTTTGAACTTCCTGAAGTCAGAAAACCCGTTGCTAGCACTTCTCATGCCATGGAACCCTAGTGCAGGAATTGGTGCTATGGCTCCCTGATGTGCCTTGAATCCTTTGAAGGGGCCACAGGGTGCTGAACAATATTACACTACGGAGTGTTGCTTTGCATGAAGCATATTACTATTTTCTAATACAGGGGTGGCAGATTCACTCGGGACCCATCTGAGATATGGAGGGGATGTGAGGTGGTGGTGAGTCCAGAGGCGGGAGGGAGGTGGGGCACGAGAGGTGTGGTGGTGTGGATCTGGAGGTCCATGGACAGGGATTGGGGTGATAGTAGAAATTAGTCAAGCTCAGCACCAAAAGACAAAACCCATGGGACCAAAAGGCCCTATATTTGGAGAACTCCACACCCACCAAATTTCAATAGTGCTCCAGGAGTCCAGCAGGAAATTATGACAGGATCCACAGGCTAAATATGGCCTAAATGCCAAACAATTGACACCTCATCCTAATACATCTCATCGTTGCCATTATGTTATTGCTTTCTAGGCCATTGTCTTCCCTATTTTGAAATACTGGGTTCAAATTAGCAAATTCCCCAGAACTTTCCCAGCATGAACATCAACATAAATATAATCTGAGGTGGTTTATTTAGGGATGATACTACTTTCAGCAGGTTCCTGGGGTAGGTGATGGTTTTTTTACAAATTTTCATTACAGATCAGGAAGATGGGATGGATTGCACCTTCACCAAGTTTCAGATGACACCAAGCTAGAAGGAGTACTTGATACACTGCTGGGCAGGGCTAGAATTCAGAGTGACCTGGACAAATTGGAGGATTGGGTCAAAAGAAATATCATGAGGTTCAACATGGGCAAGGTTGAAGGCCTGCATATAGGACACAAGAAACCCATTCACTGCTGCAGGTTTGGGCCCACCCAGCTAAGCAGAAGCTGTGCAGAAAAGAATCTGATAGTTACAATGGACCATAAGCTGGATATAAGTCAACAGTAGGCTTTCGTTGCTCGGAAGGCTAAAGACATAATGATGTCCCCTGGTAGGAGTGTTGTCAGCAGGTCAAGGGAAGTAACTATTGACAACTATTGACTCTGATAATTGAAGGGGAATGAGGAGAGCACTATGAATAGATCGAGGAGCTCCAGAGCTGGTCGGAGCCAGGAGGACTGAGTAGGAGCCTGGCTTCTCCACACTTGGAGGACTTATTACCAGAGGTAAAAATACCCTGGACCAAGGAGATGGGACAAATGGTGCTGCTGGTTGACATCAGGGTGCGGAGGTCATCCTGGATTGAAACCAAGGTCAGTGGGCTTCGAAATGGGACTTGATTTCTCTGCTATATTGTTTATCTTAGTGGCACCCCACCACATTTATAATGCCTTTATGGCCCTCCGGAAAACACGAGGACTGTGCTTATGTGTCACCCACGGGTTCCAAAACACTGCGTCTCTTATCAAACAAAACAAGCAGGGTGGGAAACAACTACCAAGAAATGTATCAGAGATATTAAAAACAAATATGTATACTTTCAAGGAAGTAACCAGATATCAAAACCCAGACAGTATGAGGAGATATTTGACTTCTACTGAGCTCCACAATAGAGGCTGATACTGGGGAAGTGTTCATGCGAAACCAGTTCTATACAAAATGCAAGATATCCCCATGCAGCCTGCCACCTCCACCCAAAATGCCTGAAAAGATAACATGTAAGAGCAGAAATTAATGCCAAGTGCCTATTACAGCACCGATCTGGAACTAAGGGAAGAGGAAGGGTGTACATGTGGTAGCAATGCCCATCAGTGCAACCTTTCCCTCACCTTCCCTAATTCTCTGCTCCCTTCTGACCCACGCTAAGCATCGCAGAGTGGGGGCCGAGCCAGAGAGGCCTGGATGTTCTCTCTTGGCATGCCAGACTGCAGGCCTGGGACACCAGGTGAAGGAAGGTCCTTCCTTCTGCTTCTGAGCCCTTGCCTCCTGCCTGCTATGCTGCATGATGGCTTGCCACAACTTCTGTTATAGTCACTGGCACGTGTTTTGAAGCTTCATGACCTTATGGTCCTTGCACAGATGGCATGATTTATATATCTGCACATCAATGGCTATGCTTGTCAGGCCTTGGTGGCATGCTGAGACATGGGGAATAACATTTATCCAATACAGCACTGGAGGAGGGGTTGAATGGCACACAATGGATTCACTGGAGCAGCTGAACATCCGGTCCTCTACTACTGAAAAATTTGGAGAGAGTCCAGTGGAGGGTAAAAAACATGGCTCAGGGTCTGGTGCACATAACTTTGGAGAAGAGGCTGAGGGAACTAAGCTTATTTAGTGTTTGGAAGATAAGATTGAGGGGGGACTTGATACCAGCCTTCCTCATCCTTAAGGTGGTTCCAAAGAGGATGGAGCTAGACTATTCTCAGTTATGGAAGATGACAGCAAAGAGAAATGGACTCAAGTCGCAGCAAGGGAAGTTCAGTTTAGATAGTAGGAAGAATTTTCTCATGGGGAGAGTAGTAAAACACTGGAACAGGTTACCCAGGGATTTTTTTAAAACCCAGCTAGGCAAAATCTTGGCTGGGATGATATAGTTGTTGCTGCATTTGCTTTCAGTAGCGGGGCTAGACGAAATTACCTTCCGATTTCCCTTCTGACCCTACTGTTCTATGATGCTATAGATGACCTCATGAGGTCCCTTTCAGCCCTATTTTCTTCTATTCCTATGATCAATGGATCAGAGAAGTCAGCAGCCAATTCAAGTAGGTGAGGCAGACTGTTGCTTTACCTACAATCTTCATTAACAACCTAGAAGATGGTTAGATTGCACCCTTAGCAAGTTCTTGTATGACACCAAGGTGGGCGGAGCAGGGAGAGGCTCATGAGTTAGTCTGTAAGGTGGCACCCTGCCATGCACGTAAGAGCATGACAAAAAGTCCTTGTTTGCTCTGATCTTCAGCTTAGTCTAGATCTGCTTTTGTCTTTAGAGCTGAGAAAAGGTAGTTGCTGACCGGGGAAGAAATCAGACTTTGTGTTGTGTTTTGGTATAGAATAATAGACCCAGTCTGAGTTTATTGGAGCTCATACAAGTGATCGCAGGGGCGGTTCTAAACAGAACTCCTCCCTTCTACAAGTTAACATACCTTTTTATACCTAAAACTGTGAAAATAGACACATGATTTTAACAAAGCTCTCTTGAAAGAGAGTCAGAGGTAGCTCAGCAACACATTTTGTTTTGAGAACTGTTATCACCCTTTTTGTTTTTAGGAAAGGAAGAAACATTTGTTCCCAAAGAACTGTGAAAGACTTAATAAACCAGAAGGGTTTTCTTATCTTGGAATATCCTTAAACATACAGTATCAGCATCTTTTTCAAATTTTGTCCTTCATTCTCTTTTCCTTAGTCAAGTCCTTAGTCAAGTTAGAGGCCTGGATACATTTATTTCAACATTCCCCCCTTTTGGGCCTCTTAGGCCCAACATACTAGCGTGAATTCATGTGGGGAGTTCTGGACACTTTATTGCAGTGTTGGTGGTCAGGAGTACCTGGAATGGGCCTTTCCAGCGAGATTCCAGTGATGATTTTCGTTGATGGACTTTTGTATGTACCCAATCTCCAGGCAGGATAGACTGGCACGGCTCATCTGGTTCTTTGGGGAGAGCTGCCTGTACCTGTGAATGAAAAGCCTTAACACACTTCATTAGTGCCTTACAATAGTGCAGAATAGTATCATCAAGTAAATGTATATCGCAAAGGTGGGAGGTAACAAGTGGTGAGGCGGGGTTCCTCATGGGCCTTCCCATCAGGATTTCATGTGGACTAAGCCCAGTCTTTCGGTTGGCAGTAGATCTCATACTCATTAGGGCTATGAGAAGTGTATCTGGCTGTTTCTACTGAGTCTCAGCACAAATTTTGGCCAGTTTATTTTTCAGAATGCCATTTTGGCATTCCACTTGGCCTGAGGCCTGTGGATGGTATGGGCAATGAAAGTTTTGTTGAATCTGTAGGACTTTGCAAACTTCTTTCATTATTTGCCCAGTAAAATGAGTTTCTCTATTGGAGTTTATGGATAAAGGAATACCAGACCTTGGAATAAAGTCT
>NC_143409.1:50823068-50870574 GCF_052110815.1 Crocodylus siamensis
TGACCTCCCCACCAGCAGCACCATTTGTCCTATCTCCTTGGCCCAGGGTATTTTTACCTCTGGTAATAAGTCCTCCAAGTGTGGACAAGCCAGGCTCCTACTCAGTCCTCCTGGCTCCGACCAGCTCTGGACCTCCTGCATCTATTCCTAGTTCCCTCCTCATCCCCCTTCAATTTTCAGAGTCAATAGCTGTCAATAATTACTTCCCTTGACCTGCTGGCAACACTTCTACCAGTGGACATCATTATGTCTTTAGCCTTCCAAGCAACAAAAGCCTACTGTTGACTCATATCCAGCTTGTGGTCCACTGTAACTAGCAGATACTTTTCTGCACAGCTTCTGCTTAGCTGGGTGGTCCCAAACCTGCAGCAGTGAATGGGATTCTTGTGTCCTATATGCAGGACTTCACACTTGACCATGGTGAACCTCATGATATTCCTTCTGGCCCAGTCCTCCAATATGACCAGGTCACTCTGAATTCTAGCCCTGCCCATCTGTGTATCAAGTACTCCTTCTAGCTTGGTGTCATCTGAAACTTGCTGAAGGTGAAATCCATCCCATCTTTCTGATCTTTAATGAAAATTTGTAACAAAACCATCACCTAGCCCAGGAACCTGATGAAAGTAGTATCATCCCTAAATAAACCACCTCAGATTATATTTATGTTGATGTTCATGGTGGGAAAGTTCTGGGGAATTTGCTAATGCGAATCCAGTATTTCAAAATAGGGAAGACAAAGGCCTAGAAAGCAATAACATAATGGCAAGGATGAGATGTATTAGGATGGGGTGTCAATCGTTCAGCACTTAGGCCATATCTAGCCTGTGGATCCTATCATAGTTTCCTGCTGGACTCCTGGAGTCCTGTTGGAAGTTGGTGGGTGTGGAGTTCTCCAAATATAGGGCCTTTTGGGCCCATGGGTTGTCTTTTGGTGCTGAGCTTGACTCACTGCTACTATAACCCCAAGCTCTGTCCATGGACCTCCAGTTCCACACCACCACACCTCCCGCACCCCTCCTGCCTCCTGCCTCTGGACTCACCACTACCCCAGTTCCCCTCCATATCTTGGATGGGTCCCAAGTGAATCTGGCACCCTTGTATTGGAAAAGAGTAATATGCTTCATGCAAAGCAACACTCTGTAGTGTAACATTGTGGAGCACCCCGTGGTCCCTTCAAAGGATTTAGGGCACATCAGGGAGCCATAGTACCAATTCCTGCGCTAGGGTTCCATGGCATAAGAGGTGATATCAAAGGGTTTTCTGACTTCAGGAAGTTCAAAGACCCTCAGTCTAGATGACTAGAATCATAGAAACACATACAGGTCAGAGTGGAATGGCCCTCCAGAAGTTCCACCTAGTCCAGCCCTTCCTTGTGGCAGGATCATCCCCATCCAAACCATTAGAGACATGTCCTTGTCTGAACTATTCCTAGCACTCCACAAAAACTCTGTTGCACAGCCATAAGACCCATTGCACAAAGACTCTCAGAACACCTCAACCTACCTCAGGTAAAGCAGGGGGATGAGGGCTGGATGTGTCCTGCCACTGCAGGATTTCTTAGACGAGGAAGAGAATTGTGCCCTACAGAGGAAGACAAAACACCAGTAGTCTGTGCCAGTCTGACTACAGGGTCAAATTCCCTACTGGATGAAAAGATGTTGTCTTTCAGCAGAAGCTAAGACATTCTGGCTTTGAGTGCCATAGCACAGCAAAGCCACATTCACTGGGTTGACAACCCAGGAATGTTTGCTCATTTATTTACTTCTTGATCATTATGATCATCAGTGGTATATTATTATCACTATGTGCACAGCACTGAGTACTGAAGCACACAGCATACCCCTTAGCTCAGGCCGTGGCAACATTTGAGCCTGTGCTTGGAAGCTCACCGACAGTTCAGAACCTGAGCCACTACTATCAAACCATCTCAGAATTAAATGTAATTAAAGTGTGGGACTTTATCTCTAGTTTGGCCGGATATTTGGCTGCTCCAGTGAATCCAACGTGTGCCATTCAACCCCTACTCCAGCACTGAATTGAAGAAAGGTTACCCCTCATTGGTGACCATACCAGCAAGGCCTGACAAGCGTGGGTGTTGATGTGGAGAGAAATCAATTAGGGTATCCATGCCAGGAACACATAAGGGTCATGGAGCTTCATGACACATGCTGGGGACTATAACAAAAGTTCTGGCAACCCATCACACAGCATAGCAGGCAGAAGACAAGGGATCAGAAGCAGAAGAAAGGACCTTTCTTCACCTGGTGTCCAGGAGCTGCAGTGTGGCAAGCCAAGAGTAAACATCCCATCTCCTCTGGCTCTACCTACACTCTGGAATGCTTATCATGGAACAGAAGGGACCATATAATTAGAGAAGATGAGGGAAAGTTGCAAGCCGTGGGTATTGTTGCTACCTTCATGCCATAGTCACTACCTTTAGCTCCATATTGGTGCTGTAATGGGCAGTTGGAACTAATTCTTATTATTAAATGTTATCCTTTCAAGCATTTTGGGTGGAGGTGGCATGTTGTATGGGGGATATCATGAATTTTCTACAGAACTGAATTAGCATGAACACGTCCCTATTATCAGCCTCTATTATAGAGTTCAGTTTAAGTTAAATATCTGCTTATATTCTCTGTGCTTTGATATCTTATTTTTTCTTGGAGGTTTATTTTTTCCTCTGTTGTAACTCTGATACATTTCTTGGTTGCTGCTTTCCCACCCTGTATTGTTTGATAAGAGACCCAGTGTTTTGGAACCCTTGGGTGACACACAAACATTTCTTGCATTATCCAGAGGGCCATAAAGGCTTTATAAATGTGGTGGGTTGCCACTAAGATAAACAGTTTATCAGGGAAATCAAGTCACATTTCTAATTCCCGCTGACCATGGTTTCAATCCAGGATGATCTCCCCCACCATGATATCAGCCAGCAGCACCACTGTTCCTATCCCCTTGGCCCAATGCATTTTTTACCTATGGTGCTTAGCGGTCCAGATGCAGACAAGCCAAGGTGGGTAGTTTATGACCAGAGTGTTGTGGCAGGCTTTGTGGTCTCATCAGGGGCCACCACCCCTGCAGTTTTCACTCCACTGTGACTTAAGACATACATGTGACATGAGTTTTGCTTTCAAGAATTTGGGGTGCAGCTCCCCCCAAACCTCTAGCCCAATTTTCTTGAAACTTGGCAGGCTTCATGCTATCAGCAGAGGCTATCACCCCTGAAAAATGTCATCCCAAGTAAACAAAAAAAGCGAAGTTATAGATATTTCATTGTTTCCCCATTATGAGATCCCCATGGCTGGATCTCCTTGGCAGCTTTGAAGCTTCAGAGCCGCTTTGGCCAGATTGAAATGAAAACCCAGTCCAGCCTCAGGGTTGGATCACTAGCATCTGAAGCAGCCAGATCCGAAGCTGGATTGAATAGATGCCCACTCGCACAGGCCTATAATTAACCCTCCAGGTGTGGACAAGCCAAGGCAGGTAGGTTACTACCTGGATGTTGTTGGTGGTTTGGTTGAAATCTTAGATTCTATCCAAGGTTATCTTAGCTGTCACTTCGAGTCCACCTTTAATGGGATCCACTGCTACTGACAGGAATGGAATCTGTTTGTAGCTACTATAATCCCACTCCTTGCACTCCACTGTCCGCAGGCACCTTCCTGTCCTCACCTGCCACACCTTTAATTTTTAATGTTTTAAGGTAGGAACTTACCTCCAGACAATCAGAGGGTGCTTCTAGGTGCCCTGCTATGCACCAGCTCTCAGGGTTCTTTCCCCCTCCACCCTTTCTCAGGGCTCTGACAGCCTGGTCAACCTTTACTGGATCTCTGGCAGCTCAACAACTGACCAATGGTGTAGGCCTCACTGTGGGGAACCTTCAGTGGCCTTCTTTCCTTCCATTCAGCCACTCCCATCCATTGTGGCTCACTAAGTGCAAAGTACAATAGTTTGCCATGTTGAAGCTGCAACTAGGGAAACTTTCTAAAATATCTCTGTCATGCTCCTTCCTAATCCTCCTTGCTCTTACCAGGTCTGGACCTCCTGGGTCTACTCATCGTTCCCTCCTCAGCACCCTTTAATTGTCACAGTCAGTGTTCAACTCCACTTTCCCACAGTGTTTTGCTCTTCTAACAGTGAGCTCCTGCACTCCTCAGATCAGATTGCCCACCTTTTCTCCAGTGAAGAGATTATATAGCCTCCAGCCTGCTTCTTCTAGCCTCCCAGGACCATACCGTAAAGGCATAGTGCTCAGAGCACACTGTCCAATGGCCACTGCCCCTGAAGGAGTCAAGGGTCCCTGTGGATACTGCTAGTGAAAATGTCCCGATTCATGAGCAGAAAAGTGCTAGGAAAGCATCCCCATACTTGCCCAGGCTCTTCCTTGCCAGAGCCTCTTTTCTCATTGTGGGAGCTCGATGCCGAATTATATAGGACTGAATTAAGCACAGGCTCAGACCTTCTCAATTTAAAACTTTTATTGTTTCACAAAGTCATAAACTAAAGGAGGTCTGTTGGTTCACGAGGTTCCCAAATCAAGCCCTTGCTCTCTAACCCGGAGGCTAGGTGCGGCTGCCTGATTCAGTGGTCTCAGAACTGGTCAACAGCTCATTTAAAAGGAGTCCCTTATCTTTTTTTAGGCAAAAGATACAAAACTGTCCCCATGGTGGAAGCGAGGCATCTAACATAACTTTACTATTAGTTATATATGATAACACTTATACATATGCATTTTCTAATTCTTACTTCTATTGGTTATTTAGTTAACTTATCTATATTATAATATCAGGTCATACACTTTGTATTATAATCATTACGCTTCTTATGTTAATTCTTAATGACCTTTATATTTCTTATGCTAATTTTCTATAACCTAAATACATTATTCATCTATATGTTTTGCTGGGTTTTGCAGGGTTAAAATGTCAAAACTGACATAATATGCAGTTGTTTTTTCGTCATTGCGGTTTATCCATGCAGTTTCCTATTCTTAACAATGTAAGCGGCATGTCTGCTATTTTTATCATTTGTTTAAAGGTCAGAAGTTCAGTATTTTCATCTAAGGGTCAGAAAGTGATTACCAGAATGTCAATCGCTGACTCCTCAACCTCCTTGAAGCATTCTGGGAGTTTTAGTACATTTTTTTTTAATGCTAGGCCTTGCTTAGCATAAGCACTCTCTCACACTCATCTAATAGATGGCCAGTGGCCAGTGACCAGAGCCAGGAGGAGGTTCACCAGAAGCTCCATGGACTTGAGGGTGGTAGACAGGAAGTCCATAAAAGAAAAGGCATGAGGAGAAGTAGAGCCAGAAGCTCAGCAGGAGTTTCTGGAGGAGGAAAAAGAGGGGCTGCAACATGGCACACTCAAGGTAGGCATGTGCTAGGGTCTCCCTCGGGAGGCAGAAGAGGCAAGTGTCAGGGGTGTCCATAAAGAACACTAGATACAAACCTGTGGAGATGGGTCCATGGAGGAGCCATATGAGGTCCCCAGTGGCTTGTGGGTTCAAGGTGGTATGCAGGCTAGTCCACCAGGGACTCTCATCCCTGCTCTTGTTTAGGGTGTCCCACCATTTGTCATCAGGACAGGACATGGTAATGGGATGGTAGACAGTGGGGAGAATGAGCATGTACAGCTGATGGTGTTGGGCTGCTCAAAAGCGGACTGGCTTGGTTCCTCCTGCCATTCTGAGGTTGTGGGGTAGGGAGTGCTGTGTGGCCTGTCAAGGCAGAAGCTCCACAATGAGCTCCAGAGGATTGGGGGACACCAGAGGTTGGGGAGTCCCTCAGTGCAGGACCTGGTCTACGTAGGCAAGGGGAGCAGGGTGCAGAGCAACCTTTACCTCCTGAATTATGCGGCAGGAAGCATGCACCATGGGAAATTCCCATAGGTAAGAGAAAGCCAAGGTTAATGGGACTTCCCTCCCTACAAATGCAGGAAAGCAATGGTAGCACAGAAGACTTCAGGGCAGTCCAGGCATGGGCTCTGGAAGGCTTCAGGAATTGGAGAAGGTGGACAAAGACGTGCAGCTGCGGCCTGCATGCAGCCAGAAATGCAGACTGGTGACATGTGGAGCAGCACCAAGCAGGTAGGTCTGTGAAGGGGAAGGGGCATGGGGGAAAACAGGGGCCCAGGGGAGAAGAGGCAGGGGCAGAGACTGGGGTGAATGGGGCCCCAGGGTGGGATGTGGGTGGCTGGAATCCCAGGAAGCTCATTCAGGAGTGTGGGGGGTTCCTGCCACTGTGTACACCCCAGGGGAGGCATGGGGGACATGTGCCTCCCAGATTAGTGTGTGCAGCAGAGGCAGGCTGCTGCTGCAGGCTGGCTCTGTGTCCTGATGTTGTGCTGCTGGCTATGCCACATCCCCTACCTTAGGATAAGAACTTTCTTTCAGGATTAGTTTCTAAAGGCACTGAGCATGCACTGTTCCCACTAAAATCACTTCAGTCTCTGCATGTCCTGGGTTTCTGACCCTAGATTCTGGACAGGTCAACTTTCACATGCAGAAAGGACATCATGATCATAATGAGTCCATGCACCTCTTTTTGAGAGTAGCCCTAATAGAAGACAGGCAGCCATTGTGGAATGAAGGGTGAAACGGAGTGACCTCAGCACCCAGGATGAGAAAGCAGGTTCCCTATCTTCACCTGGCTGTGGTTCTTCCTTTCAAGTATAGCCTATGCAGTCCATCCCTGTATTTCCCATCATGGCTTTCTCAAACTTTGTCCCACAAGAGAACAGCAGCAAAGATGTGGTCACCAAAGCTATGGACTCTCTAATGTCGCTGATCAAATGTCTAATCAGTTTTCAAACATGCCTTGGTATCCATGTAGAAATACAGATACACAGCCAAAAATCTATTGAACCATGAACAGATAGACCTCTATATGATGTTCTACCACTCATCTCAGTCAGAGGTGGTTATGCCATGTGGAAAATGTGATGCATCATGGGAGATGTAGTTCAGAATGCCCCCCCCCCACCCCCAACTCCCTGCTCCATTATGAGGGATGAACATGAACAAGAGGAGTGAAATAAAGCTCCCATCTGGAGAAGCAATCCTCACAGTCCCCCCACAAAGCATTCTAGATATAGGCTCAAATATGTGGATAATAAGCTGGCTCTTTCAGTAGAGAGGAGAAATTTCTCACTAGGACAAATGAAAACAAAACAAAACAAAAAATCATTTGGTTGAAAATTCAATGGCAAATGTTTGGTCAGCCCTAACAATAGGAATTATTGTTTTGTCCCTGGATGCAAGGGAGACTTAACAGTGGGTAGATAACTATAGATCGGGGCACTCAACCTCTGGCCTGGAGGAGAGATCCAGCCTTTGGTACTATATCATCTGGCCCACAAGGCTCACCATTGTTCTGGAAACTTGGCAATGTGGGAGTGGTGGCAGTATTCCACTGTTGCCATATTTCCAAACCTGTGGGAAAGCCCAGGCCATACATGCTGAACAGGGCACTGGATCCAGGGGCCAAAAGCTAGGTGAGGGCATCACTGATCCCTCTGTTCCCAATCCTGGTATGTAGAGGGCAGGATGGGGCAATGCCAGGCTGCCAGACCCAATTCTGACATGTGGGGGACAGGACAGGGTGAAGCAAACCCCTGGAACCCAATCTCAACATGCAAGAGGTGGGAAGAAGTAGTACATGCCACCCAGGACCCAATCTCAGCAAGAGAAAAGTGGGAGGGGGATGAAACAGGGCCCTTGGAACCAATTCTGACATGCGTAAGGTGGGAGGAGGTGATGTGTGCCCACCCAGAACCCAATTCCAGTGTGTGGAGCACAAATCAAGGTGGTGATGGCCTTCAGGGCCTGATTCAACCCTCAAACCAACCTTGTGCAACTCGTGTACCATGCTGGGCCAAAAAGTTGAGCACCACTGCTCTAGATAATACCCTATTCATATGCTCATCTTCAAAAGCAGTGGTGCTCATCCTGTGGGCTAGAAAAGCAGTGTGAACAATGGTAGGGCTGGTGCACTGGGTTGGTCACCAGGTATGATCCAGCATGCCAGCCCAGCCCTGTGCACTGCATCTGACCACACAATGACCCTTCACCTCAACCTAACCACACCATCAAGGCCACAGGGTGCCCTATAGGTCCAGAAATGTGGCAGCAGGGGAGCAATGGCAGCACTGATTGCCATGGCTCTGGAAGCTGCAGCTATTAATACTGCCACTGCAGCTATTAATACTGCCACTGCTCCCTCCTTCCCAAGTTTCTGGGAAGTTTCTAAAATACCCACACCTTCCACTGTCAGAGATAGGATGCTGGGCTAGATGGCCCACTGGTCTGAGCCGGTCTTATGTTCTTCTGTTCCATCTGGCATTATAGCTGCTATTTTCCAGACCTGTTTGTACATAGCTCAGAATGCAGCCCCAGAGTTGCCAGAGAGCAAAGGTCTTTGAATGTAATCCAGGTGCACCCAAGTTTGTGCTCCCTTCTAAAATTAGAAAGGATGGGTGGCCAGGCAGAAGTGCTGTGAGAGGGATCTGTGAGAGGGCTCAGAGCCCTCTATTCTGTATAGAGTCAGGCCACAACAAAAAAATGACTTAACTATATACCAATTTATTTAACATAAAATGATAAATATATACAAAATCCAAAAAGAATATTATTATTGGATATATACAATGTATGCTCTACATATATTATATCCTATGGTTAGTATCCAGGAGATTATATCACCAGCCACAGGCCCATGGCCCAGCACAGGTAAATAACTGGTCTGAAACAAGTAAGCACAGGTAAGTCCATAAAACAGTTAAAAAATATAGGCAATTGGCAGTAAATCTTAGCAAACTACAAGAAGAGTACTAACAAGGAATTCAATGAAACAGGTACCTACATATACGTATACCCATCTGTCATCCAGATCCCATGGCATGTGAGGTCTTCTGCCTACCCCGAGTTAGGATCAGGGATGTCACAGGAAGAATTCCTGGACCTACCCAGCCCAGCAACAACTATCCCATGATCCTCATCCATGTAGGAACAAATGATATGGCCAGAAGTAGTCCAGACCATATCATGAGTAACTACAGGGCTCTGGGGACCAGGCTTAGGCTTAGAAAGACAGGGGTGCAGGTGGTCTTCTCATCAATCCTCCCAGTCAGCGGTCACAGTAGGCATCACATTGCCTGTGTCAGAGAAGTCAACCCATGGCTCTGGAGTTGGTGCCATTGTGTGAGTTTTGGTTTCCTGGACCATGATCCGCACTTCCATGGAAGGGACCTCCTAGGATGCGATGGGCTTTATCTCTCTGCAAAAGGTAATAGTTTCTTTTCTTACAGATTGGCTGACCTCCTACATTAGGCTTTAAACTAAGTATGACAGGGGACAGGGAGGCAGGAGATGGAGAGAGTCTAGAACCTACAAACTGTGAGACATGCAGCAATACACCCAAGGTAAGTATCAAGGGGCCCTTTGGGCATCAGAAGGGGATGGGGGAAACCAAAGGCACCATACAGAGGGCTCAAGTGCCTCTATACTAATGCTTGGAGCATGGGGAACAAGCAGGAAGAACTCACACTTCTGCTTGCAGATACTAACTTTGATTTAGTGGGGCTAACAGAAACCTGGTGGGACCCTACCCATGACTGGGCGGTGCACAGTGAGGGCTACATGTTGTACAGAAGAGACAGAGTAGGGAGGAAAGGGGGAGGGGTTGCTCTCTATGTAAAGAAACATTATACATCTACCCTAATCAAAATGGGATCAGAGGAGGAGAAAGCTGAGGTATTGTGGGTTAGGATACATTAATATCAAGAAGAAAGGGACTTGGTGGTGGGGGTCTGCAATAGACCACCACATCTAGAGGAAAACCTAGACTTGCAATTCTTGAGGCAGCACTCAGAGGCTGTACAGTTTTGGGATGTGTTTGTCATGGGGGACCTAAACTACCCTGACATCTGCTGGGAGAAGCAGTCAGCCAAATCTAACCATTCATGTAGGTTCTTAACATGCATTCAGGACCTTCACCTAACACAGGAGGTATACGGTCCCACTCGGCAGAATGCCTCACTGGACTTTGTGTTGGCTACGGGGGAGGACTTGGTAGGAGATCTACAGATTCATGGTCACCTTGGGGACAGTGACCACCAGTCAATCAAATTTACCATATGGCGTAGGGTGGGTATGTTAAGTAGTCGAGTAGAATTGACTGACTTTAGGAAGGCTAACTTCAATGTGCTTAGGACTCTAGTCAATGATGCACTTCAGGATAGAGGTATTAGTGAGATGGGAGTCCAGGAAGGGTGGTCATTCCTAAAAGAAGAATCCTGTGGGTGCAGAGGGAGACGATCCCAGTAGAAGTGAAAAGGGGGAAACAAGCCAAAAAACCTCCTAGGCTAAACAGGGAAATCCAGGTGAACCTAAGGGCAACTAAGAAGGCACATTGGCAGTGGAAGCAGGGGGAAGTTACCAAGGAGGAGTATACCTACTCAGCCCACAATTGCAGGGAGGCAGTTAGAAAAGCCAAAGCAAGTACAGAGCTGAGGCTGGCAATACAAATTAAAGACAACAAAAAGTCTGTTTTTAGGTATGTAGGGAGTAAAAGGAAGGTGCAGAGCAGCACAGAACCCCTACAGAACAGGCAGAAGCAATCAGTGACAGACAGTGGGGATAAGGCTGAGCTATTCAATGAGTTTTTTCCCTCAATGTTCCTGAAGATATGCTGACTTGGTGCAGAGTCATTTGGATGGACTGGATGTGTTTAAGTCAGCAGGCCTGGATTGCCTTCATCCGAGAGAACTGAAGGAGTTGGCCCGTGCCATAGCAGAACCACTGGCACGGCTGTTTGAGCACTCATGGCGCTTGGGTCAGGTCCTGGAGGACTGGAAAAGGGCCTGTGTGGTCCCTATTTTTAAGAAGGGGAGGAAGGAGGATCCAAGTAATTATAGGCGAGTTAGTCTCACCCCCATTCTTGGAAAGGTCTTTGAAACAATTATAAAGGATCATATTTGTGGGAGTCTAGAGGGAAAAATAATGCAGCAGGGAAACCAGCATGGATTCAAAGCAGGTAGATCATTCCTGACTAGTCTGGTTTCATTTTATGACAGCATCACAAAATGCTTAGATGTAGGAGAAGAGGTGGATGTTGTTTTCTTGGATTTAGCAAGGCCTTCGATATGGTATCTCATCCCATTCTCATAAATAAATTAAGAGGCTGTGACACAGATGTTTACACAGTTCAGTGAGTAGCAAATTGACTTAGCAGTCGCACCTAGAGAGTGGTAGTAGATGGGTTGGTATTAACCTGGAAGGATGTGGGCAGTGGGGTCCCACAGGCTTCATCAGTGACTTGGATGTGGGTGTGAAGTGTACTCTGTCCAAGTTTTCAGATGATACTAAATTGCGGGGTGAAGTGCATACTACGGAGGGAAAAGAATGATTGCAGGCAGACCTGGACAGGTTGGAAAAGTGGGAAGTACACACTAGGAGGCAGGACAACAAGGATAAGTTCAGAGTGCTGCAGCTAGGGTGCAAAAATATCCAGCACACCTCCTGGCTGGGAAGTGACCTTCTCAGCAGCACAGGAGCAGAAAGGGATCTCAGAGTCATAGTGGACTCCAAGATGAACATGAGTCATCAGTGTGATGAAATCATCAGCAAAGCTAACTGCACTTTGTCATGCATCAGCAGATACATGACAAATAGAACCAAAGAGGTGATACTTCCCCTCTATGCAGCATTGGTGAGGAAACTGCAAGAAAACTCAAAGAAAAGCCATCCAAAGAGCAAAAGAGTCTGAATTTCAACCAGCACCAACCACTCTGCTTGGTCAGGACACAGCTACAATAGCAACAACACGTGCCAAGCCCAAAACGTGCCAGGCCCAAAATGTGGCAGGTCCCAAGACAAGCCCAGACATGCAACGAATGTACAGCAGGGCTCAGCAATACAGATGACCACTCCCTTCCCCAAAGTTGGATCTGGGGGGCCAGGGCTGCACTTGTGTACTTGCACCCTGCTTTGGTGCCTATTCCACCCAAAGTTTAAAACCAACTCATCAGCAAAGCGAACTGTACTTTATCATGGATCAGCAGATGCATGACAAATAGATCCAAGGAGGAGATACTTCCTCTCTATGTGGCATTGGTCATCTGGAGTACTGCATCCAGCTCTGGGCGCTGCACTTTTAGAAGGATGTGGATAACCTCAAGAGGTCCACAGGGGGGCCTCTCGTATGGTTAGGGGCTTACAGGACAAGCTCTATGAGGAGACACTGAAGGACCTGGACCTCTTCAGCCTCCACAAGAGGAGGCTGAGAGGGGATCTCATTAGGGGGATGCAGGAAGGGATCAGAGATGTTCTGTTCACTGGGGCACCTCTTGGGGTAACAAGGAACATTGGTAACAAACTGAGAGAGAGCAGATTTAGGCTAGGTAGCAGGAAAAACCTCTTAATGGTAATGGTGACCAAAATTTGGAGATGGTGTTGTACCCTACTTTGGGGGTTTTTAAGAGAAGGCTGGATAGGCATCTGGCTGGGGTCATCTGACCCCAGCACTATTTCCTGCCCGGGCAGGGGTCAGACTTCATGATATTTTGAGGTCCCTTCTGTCCCTAGCATCTATGAGTCTATGAACTGCCTGGCAGTGGCAGCAACATTTCCAGTCAGGCAGTGCTGAGAGAGTTAATTGACTTAATGGCTTATTTTAATCTACCTGAGCCCTTCTAAACTCTTCATTCCAGTGGCATTAATAATCCTCTGTCATTTTAATGGTCTTTATGTTCCATCAGTGAAGCTGTGCTTTGTTCTGCAATTCGGCTGTCTGGTACCTGCTCCTGGTAATGAAGCTCCTGCTTCATAGCCTTGCAAATTGTTTTTAGTTTATTCCAAGGACGGTGTGTGTATGTGTGTATATGTATATATATACATATATATATTGCTTCTATCTTAATCTGAATAATGCATCCCTAGACTCCTAGCATATGAGTAAAACGGTTGTTTATTTTTAACTGAAAAATGTGTGTTGTTACTTACGTGATGATGCACCTCACTGTGTGCACCCAGTTTTCAAAATTCTAAATTGCCCAGGCCAAGGGCCTAGAGCTATATTATTCATTTTAAAATCAAGGCAAAATAAATCTAAATAAGCTGTGAATTAATTTCCTAAATTCAGTCTAAAAAACACAACAAACACAAAATAGTCAAAACTGGCAAAAGTTATTGTTTCATTAGTCTGCTAATCATAGAAGTCAAATGTTCATCTCTTATTCAGATGCATTAAAAAAATTGAGCCTAGTCTTCCTGAGCATCCTGATAGGGTCTCTAATACTTCAGAAAGTCATTTCTACACCTGAGTTAATATTATCATGCTTGAGTTAAGGTTTTTAGCCAGAACAAAGAACAGACTACAGAGTCATGAAACAGAAGAGAGGCATTTCCAGAAATGACTAACAAACTTAAAAAATTCAGAAGAAAGGATAGTTAGAATAGTGGAACATCAAAAGCATTTAAAAAGGACAGAAGGTCATTAACACCTATGGAGTTAATCAGGACTCAGGTAGATTTCAATTATTTTTTTTCATTTCATAGACATCAGGGCTGGAAGGGACCTCGGGAGATCATCGAGTCCAGCCCCCTGCCCAAAGGGCAGGAAATCAGCTGGGGTCATAGGATCCCAGCAAGATAATCATCCAATTTACTCTTGAAGGTGTTCAATGTAGGTGCTTGAACCACCTCCGATGGCAGGCTGCTCCAGACCTTGGGGGCTCAGACAGTAAAGAAATTCTTCCTTATGTCCAGCCTGAAGCGGTCTTGCAGGAGTTTGTGACCGTTCGACCTCGTCATCCCTTGGGGCGCTCTGGTGAACAAACGTTCCCCCAGATCCTGGTTGTCACCCTTGATAAACTTACAGGTGGCCATCAGATCACCCCTGAGCCTACGCTTTTCCAGGCTAAAGAGTCCCATGGCTCTCAGCCTATCATCGTAAGATCTGTTTTCCTGACCTCTGATCATGCGCGTGGCTCTCCTCTGGACTCTCTCAAGCTTCTCCACATCCTTTTTGAATTGTGGAGCCCAAAATTGGATGCAGTACTCCAGCTGTGGCCTCACCAAGGCCGAGTACAAGGGGAGAATGACGTCCCGGGAATTGCTCGAGAAGCATCTATGGATGCACGCCAGCATTTTGGTCGCTTTATTAGCCACAGCATCGCACTGCAGGCTCATGTTCATCTTGAGGTCAATGATGACCCCCAAGTCTCTTTCTTCTGTAGTGCTAACCAACGTAGCACTGCTGAGTCTATAAGGATGCTGCAGGTTTTTCCTCCCAAGGTGGAGAACCTTGCATTTTTCGGTGTTAAACACCATCAGGTTCTCATCTGCCCATTTGCTGAGCTTGTCCAGGTCAGCCTGGATCACCCGCCTAACTTCTGGCGTGGATGCTTTGCCCCAAAGTTTGGTGTCATCGGCAAACTTGGCCAGTCCACTCCTGACTCCAATGTCCACATCGTTAATGAAGAAGTTGAACAGTATGGGTCCCAGGACAGAGCCTTGAGGGACCCCACTGGTCACAGGGCACCACGATGAGTGACTGCCATCACAACCCTCTGGGTCCGACCACGGAGCCAATTTCCCAGCCAGTGGATCATGGTGGAGCCAAGGCCACAACTGGCCAGTTTGGCCAAGAGGTGATCATGGGATACCAGATCAAAAGCTTTTTTGAAGTGAAGATATATGACATCAATCTCTTCTCCCTCGTCCAGGTGATAGGTCACCTGGTCATAGAAGGAAATGAGATTGGTCAAACGAGACCTACCCGCAACAAACCCATGCTGGCTATCCCTTAGGATGTTAGCCTGGGCCAGTCCCTCAAGGATGGCCTCCTTAATAAACTTTTCTAAGATCTTCCCCAGGTTAGAAGTCAGGCTAATGGGCCTGTAGTTAGCCGGATCCACTCTCCTCCCTTTCTTGAAGATCAGCACTACATTGGCCTTCTTCCAGTCTTCGGGCACTACACCAGAGCGCCAGGAGTTTTCAAAGATCCGTGCCAGGGGCTGGGCTATGACGCTCGCCAGCTCCTTGAGTACCCTGGGGTGCAGATTGTCAGGGCCGGCTGACTTGAAGGTATCCAGCTTCTCAAGATGTTCCTTCATGAGGTCAGCATTTATGGAGGGCAGGGGATCCCCATCACCTGGATGTCCCTGTCCCATAGCAGGCATGGGCGTCCCGTGGGACTGATGAAAGACTGATGCAAAGTACCTATTTAATAGGTTGGCTTTTTCCTGGTTGTCAGTTGTCAGTTGCTCCATCTGGTTTGGCAGGGGTCCAATGTTGCCCTTGCTTTTCCTCCGGCTCCCCACATATCTGAAAAAGGACTTTTTGTTGTCCTTGATGCTTGAAGCTAGTTGGAGTTCAGTTGCAGCCTTGGCTTTCCTGGTTTGCTCCCTGCAGGACCGGACCAGCGCAGAATAATCCTCCTTGGAGGTGAATCCCGTCCTCCATCCTTTGTAGGAAGTCAACTGACTCCCCTGGTTCTGCCTGAATAGAAATGCTGCAAAGGCAGTTGTTTTTAAACTTTGGGAGGAGCAGGAATCAAAGGGATGGGGTACAACTGTACCAGTGAACTCGTCAAACCCACCCCCCTCCCCCAATATCTTAACCTCCCCAGATCCATGATACCACCCCTGAACCCTATCACCCACTGGCACATAGCACCTGTCAGTGGACCTGCAGTCCATGTCAGGGAAGAGACCTACATTCTGGATCCAGGCCAGGGTGAGTCTGACATCCGTACACTCACATTATCAAGTGATACTTAATAAGACAGAAGGGAGGACCTGTGTAACTATAGGCCAATCAGCCTAACTTTTAGGCCTGTGCGAGTCAGCAGTGATCCAATCCAGCTTCAGATCCAGCCGCTTGGCAGAGATCCGATCTGGAGCTCCGGACTGGGTTTCTGCTTTGATCTGGCCAAACCTGTTCCGAGGCTTTGGAGCTGCCTTGGAGATCTGGCCATAGCGTACAATGGGTAATCAATGAAATATCTATAACTTTGTTGTTTTTGTCTGATTTTGATGAAGTTTTTAGGAATGGTAGACTCTGCAGACAGCATGAAGACTGCCAAGCTTCAAGAAGAGCGGTGCAGGGGTTTTGGAGGAAATGCACCCCAAATTCTTAAAAGCAAAACTCATGTCATGTCTAGGCATTACAACATAAGGGGGTGAAAACTGCAGGGGTCATAACCTATGCTGAGGCCACAAAGCCTGCAAAGTTTCAAGAAGATCGGTGCAAGAGTTTGGGGGGAACTGCATGTCAAGCTGTGGACAAGCAAAACTCATGACATGGGTGACTGTGTGTGTTAAGGTGCAGTGGGGTGACAGCTGCAGGGATGGTGGCCCCTGCTGAGGCCATGATGCCTGCCAGCTGTCAAGAAGATTGGTACAGGGTGGTTCTGGATTCTGAGGCCCTGCACCCCTACCTGCTGACAGACAAAACTTGTGACATGAGTGCTTGTGGGACTGACTGCAGAGCCCAGAGCGGGGCAGCAGGAATGAAGGGTCCCGGCTGGCAGGTGCTCTGTGGAGCCAGGCCAGCTCCCCTCTCTCCCTGCTGGCACAGCCCAGCTCCATAGAGCCCTGCCATCCAGCCACATTGCGCTGGGCCCCACCAGCACTGGCCCTGGGACACCAGCACAGGCCCCACACTCCTGCATTCCCACTCACTTCCACTCCTCACTGCCCACACCACCACTTTCCCCACTTTCCTGCCCACCCATTGGCCATTTTGCTCTATGTGACTCCCAGCTGCATGGCTGAACTGCTGGACTCAGCAGAAGACAGCCTGCCCCTGAGGACTGGGGAAATCATCTGCAGTCCTCACCAGCCTCCAGCCCCTGCCCACTTCTTACCTGAATTTCTCACTCAGACACCAGGTCACAAAACCTGTCCGGCTGGTGGGGGTGGGGGGAGGAGCAGGGTCAGCTGGACTTTGCTGTTGCAGGGTCTTGCCATGGCTTCCCCTGGATCCTACTGCCCCTGGATCTTGTCACCTTTGAAAGGCAGCCAGAGGCAGATAATATAAATTTCCTATTATTTTTAGGGACCCCGTGAGCCAGATAGAATGGCTTGGGAGGCTGGATCTGGCCCACGGGCCATATTTTGCCCACCCCATTCCTATCCTATCTCATCCTATCAGTGTATTATAACCATAATGAAATAGACCTACACATTAGGCTAGGGCAGTTTTGAAACCAGCCCTGCCTGGAGAGGGTGGGGGGATGGACTTTTAGAGCTTCAGTGGGGACATAAATTCCACTCATTTCCTGATGGAAGAGCAGGTGCAGGAGGTATCTGGCAGGATCTGGGGTTCTGCTAGCCCCATGGTCAAGAAAGACCCTTGCTCCAAGTCTTGTGGAGGGTTAAGGATGTGCAAACGAGGAGGCAGGGTCTGAGACTGCCCATGTGAGAGGCTGAGGTGACATGGGGCAGAAGGAAGGGCTCTGATGATGATGTTGGTGCTAGAGACTTGTATCCCAGGGAGGGATGTGCCAGCAGCCACTGCTGTGTGTGCTGGGCTGGGACTCCAGGGCATGGCAGCCCTGCCACTGACCTCCTTACTCACCATCTGCAAGACCCTTCCCAACCCTGTGCCACAGTTTCCCTTCCCATTCTCCTTCTGAGCAGTTCCTCAGAGCAGACTCTGTCTCCCAGTGTGTGTCTGGGAGCCATGGGGCCCTTCTGGCTCACTGATCATAACAAACAGGGAAGACCCCAAGAAGAGGGAAAAGGAGCAGAAGCCTTGTGGAGTTGGGCTATAATCTTCTGGGAACAGTGGGCTGGATCCCAGGTGGGGAAGGGTGAAGAGGTGTCCAAAGTGTAGACAGATGATTAGGGCTGCAGCTGCAGGTGTTCATGAGGATTGTGGGTAGCTGGATTTGGTGTTGTGCAGGTCTAAATGTAAAGCCGCAGCCTTTTCAAGGTAGGAGGTGTAAGAGCGGATGATTTCCTGCAGAGCAGCAGCAAGGTGGGAAGTCATTTTTTCCACAGAAATACCACAGACACCCAGAGCTCAGAGATTGGTGTCAGATGCCGTTCTTACCCGCAGCTGGGGAACCAGGAGCACAGGCAGATGTATGATATCGGAAGTTGGGGCTAGATGTTGTGGTGAATTATCACAAAAAGAACATTGTGCATATGTTTCTCCGGTGAAAAAGAAATTAGAAGCTTTGTAATCTGCTTGAGGCCTACCTAGAGCTCTCTTATTCAGTTTAAGATCAAAGAAAAGCAGTTTTTACTATTAGAATGTACATTTTAAATACACATTTTAGGGGCCAAATGTGTACCCTGGTTACCGAAAAGGCTACAAGTATACAGAAAATCATAGAATCATAGAAAATTAGTGTTGGAAGGGACCTCAGTAAGTCATCTAGTCTAACCCTGTCGTCTAGTCTAACCCCTAGATATTGATAACTTGTAATGTATTTCACCATAAAGGGCTGCATTAGTAGGAGTGTTGCCAGCACATGTAAGGAAAGTGATTCTTCCCCTCAATTTGGCATCGGTGACATCTGGAGTCCCGTATTCAGTTTTGGGGCCCGCACTACAAAAAGGAAGTAGACAAATTGGGGAGAGACCAGGGAAGGGCCAAAAAAAATGATTAGGGAGCTAGGGGACATGACTTCTGAGGAGAGGCTGAGGAAAATGATCTTGTTTTTAATCAGGAGATGAGAAAACCAAGGGAGGATTTAATGGCAGCTTTCAACTACCTGAAGTGCGGTTCCAAAGAGGCTGGAGCTGGACTGTTCTCAGTGGTGGCAGGTGACAGAGCAAAGAGCAATGGTCTCAAGTTCCAGCAGGGGAAAGTTCATATTAGCTATTAGGATGAACTTTATCACAAAGAGGATAGTAAAACATGGGAACAGGTTACCCAGTGAGGCTGGGGAATCTCCATTCTTACAGGTTTTGAAGACCCAGCTAAACAAAGCCTTGGCTGGGATGATCTAGTTGGGAATGGTCCTGCTTTGCCCTAGATGACCTCCTGAGGTCCTTCCTAGACTAATTTTCTATGATTTTATAAGTTGTTTTGAATTCAGTGGGCATGTCTACATATGCCCCTATGGCACTGTTGTTACTGCACCATCATTTAATACATACTGCGCTCAGTTACTTTTAGGCACTATGTCAACACAGCAATGTGCTGAGGCTCCTGCTGAGGGGCAAGACTGAGGCCAGCTAAAGGGGAAGATGCTGCAGGTCTCCTCAGTCCTCTCTCCCCGTTCTCCACATCCTCTCCAGCTCTGCCTATCCTTTGAGTCCCACCCAGCCATTAGCATGGGAGCAGGCATTAGTGTGCTTGATGACTCCCATCGGTCCCCGCTGAGCTTAATGAGGAGGCAAGGCTGGCCCAGAGGAAAGAGTTTAACAGAGAGGTCTAAGAGCCAGCTCCCTTGGGCCAGCCTGACTGACACCCGGGTCAGGAGCCTGTGCAAGTGGGGCGGGCTGGGTGCTGCGTGGGGTACAGGCCTCTTCCATCCTACTGTGGTACTGGCTGAGAGGTGAGTGGGCTAGGCCAGGGGAAAGTTTTTTCCCCTCTTGCAGAACCAGTTTTAATCTGGCTGAAGAAAACAATGAACACAGCTTTGCTGCCTGGCAGGCCTCCAGCCAAGCTGGCCCTAGAGCAGAGGGGGCAGACTGTGAGGGTGAAGACAAGGGGCTGTGGGAAACAGACTGGATGCTGGTGGGGCAGCGTCTGTAAGAGGCGGCTGTATCGGTGCAGAGGCAGATGGATCATTGCTCATGGCCTTGGGGTGGGAAGCTTCTGGCAGGCAGGACTCAGTGCGTGAGGGAGCCCAGGGGCAGGCGCTCAGAGCTGTGGTGATGGGAGGTTGCAGAAGAGCTGGGCTGTTTGTGAGGGAAGAAAACCACAATTAGTCATGGTTGTGGTGGGGAAGCTTCTGGAGGTTGGGATTCAATGCTTGCAGCAGCACAAGGCAATGAGACAGAGTTGGGGTGATAGAAGTTTCTGGAAGAGCAGGGTTTTGTTTGTGAAGAGGAAAAATGGCAGTTGGGGCTGTGGTGGGGAAAGCTTCAGGAAGAGGAGGCCTCAGTGTGTGAGAGGCCACAATGGCAGTCAGTCAGGGCCCTGGCGGTGGACACTTCTGGAAGAGCAGGGCTCAGTCCATAAGGGGATGAAATGGCAGTCAGTCGTGGCTGTGGTGGGAACCTTCCTGAAGGGAAGAGCTCAGTGTGCGAAGGAGTAGGATGCTGATTAGTCTGAGGCCCGGTGGTGGGAGAGTCTGGAAGAGGAGGGCTTGTCTGTGTGGGATAAAATGGCTTTTGGGCCATGGTGGGGAAAGTACCGGAAGAGCAGGACTCAGTGCATGAGAGAGCACAATGGCGGTCAGTCAGTGGCAGTGGTGGAAGACTGCGGAAAGGCAGAGCTCACTTTGTGAGAGAACAAAACAGAAGGGCCAGGGCCATGGGTGAGAAGCTTCCAGAAGGGCAGGTCTCGGGGTATGAGGGAGCACAAGAGCGGTTCAGCAGAGCCAGGGCGGTGGGAGGCTGTGGAGGAGCAGGGCTCTGTCTGTGAGGGGACAACATGGCAGCGAGGGCCGTGCTGGGGGAGCGTCCAGAGTGGCAGGGCTCTGTGTGCGGGGAGCCGGGCTAGGTAACGTCAGACTGGGATGGGACACATGCCGAGTCACTGTTTTAGTTTCCAAGTCATGATACTGAGGTGGACGGTGAAGAGAAAGTAAATAGGGATTTATTATTTACTGTCTCTCCCAACAGAAGAACTGGGGGTCACAATGAAACTAGTAGGGAGTAAATCTAAAAAGAACAAAAGGAAGCTCTTTTTCACCCAGCGGGTAATTGAAGTCTGGGACTCATTTCCACCAGCTGTAGCAGACATTGACAGTTTAGCCAGATTCACAAATGGCTGTGACACATTGTTGGGGCATCAGTTGCTATAGAGCATGGGGGTTGGGACATGGCCTCTGAAGTGGATCTTCCTGGACCACAAAGGTGCCTATAGACATGCTCCAGTATGTTCTGGTTAGAATGCATCAGAGCAGACTCCATTAGTTGAACCTTCTTGAGCTGTCTGATTAAAACAGTCCTGCGTGCTGCAGCCTTTTGTGTATTCAGCATCCTGCATTTTAAAATGGCAGCAGGGGTGCTTAAACTAAAGTTAGTCAAACAAACTTTGATTGAAGCACCCCCGCCACCATTTTGAAATGTGGGACACTGAATACACAAGATGCTGTGGCATTATGATTACAGTGGCTGCTGAGAATCACTGTAATTAAAATGCCATAGGAAAACACCCTGGTCATGCCCAGATCATTCTCACTTTTAACATTTCCTTTCTGCCACAGTGTGACACAGAAAACTGAGTAAGATGGACCCATGGTCTGACCCAGTAAATGGCAGTTCTTATATGTTCTCATATCTGTTCTTATAAATCCCACAGGAGATCATGGTGCCTGGCCCTGCACACTGTGTCAGCAGGACAGGCCAGCACCTTCCCGATGGCACCATCTGAGTGTCCCCTCCCACAGCAAGTAAGAGGGGTATTGGCTCTATTGTCTGTCCAGAAATTCTCCTTTGGCAGCTCTTTTGTGGCTAGATATAGCCCCATTTCACTAGCTCACCCTACAGCATTCCTCACAATCCCTATCTCTAGGCCTCTAGCCCTTCTGTTAAGGGGTCTGGAGCAGCCCGCAAGGTGTGGCTGGCTTGCTCCGTCCAGACACCCAAGGACAGATGTTGCAGCTTCTTCTCTGTCCATCTTGCAGCCTGGGCTCCACCCCCCCGCCCCCCGCTCAGCTCTGCTTCTGCATCTTTGAGTCTCCTTCCTGCCTTCTACAATGCAAAACCTGTACAATTCCTCCCTCTTCTGCCCAAAGGCAGAAATTGCAGCCTTGTATCTGTGAGTTGATATTGAGAGCAGCTCTTAACAAGTTGCTGTGAGTTGTTTCTTCAGGATGTTCACTTTGGTCTATGGGGTGTGTGGCGGGCCAGTAGGCAGCGCTCCTGTGTTGAGCCACCCACCTCACTGCGCTCAACCACCTTCCAGGCTCCGAGTGCCTCCCTGGGGGCACTTCACATCTGGCTGACCCCCTTCCTGGAGCACAATCGGTAGCCTGGCGGTAGCGTAAGATGCCACCACCCCGAGAAGGGACTGTCTCGGCCCTGTGTCTTCGGGGGAACACAGGCCTAAGAGTCCTATGAGTACTCAACCCAGTATGGGCACTTGGGGCACTTCCCCAAATCGGGGGCCAAAAAGGAAAGTCTCCCTTTGTCCACAGACCTAAGGGGCTTCTTAGGTATAATTTAGACCCACCCCTCAATAAGTCTCCTACACTGGTCACAAAGGAGAACTGTGTTGATTACAGGGGTAGGGTGAAAATCAGGTACAAGATAGAGTAATATCATATAAATCCCATTGAGCAAAACAGTCTGGCTGAGGTAGCCTTTTGATCACACATCTGAGTTACTGCCAGCTAGATATCTAACCAGATCTCAAGTAGCTTACTCACAAGCATCATCCCGAGGCTGTTGGAGATTCCCTCTGGAGACAGGCCGTTCCTAACTCATGAGTTATGGGGGAGAGAGCCAGTTTTAGATGGTAAAAATCCTCTCTAAGTCTGAGTCCTGCACATGGCTGCTGCCCCCTTCTCCTGGGCAGTCTTAACTTATATAGCCCCTGTGACCTCATTCACCTGGTCCAAAGGAGACCAGCTCTGGTTGGCTGTCGGCCAACCAATTTGAAATACATCACTAGGTGCTGGGCAGACTCCAGCCCCAGGTAGATGCCCCTCACCCAGGTAGCTGATACCAGTCAGGTAGGCAGAGGGGGAAGGTTTCCCCCCTCCCTGAGGAATGTACCCAGCTCAGGTTACCTAAAGAGAGAGGGTAAAGGGGTGTCTCCTCTGCTGGGCCCATCCTAACCAAATTGTCACAGCACAGAGGTTTTGGGGAGAAACAAAGGTGGTTTTCTGCCACAGAGGCTATCCCTCTACATGGGGAAGATGGGTGGGGGCACACTCTGTAAGTCAACGATCAGTTTACCTCCCTGCAGATTGAGTTTTCTAATCAGGAAGGGTGTCTTGAGATCCTCTCGGTCAAAATATAAGGAGAACATGGGGAGGGTAATATACTTGTAGAAGTCCGCTATAGATCTCCCTTCCAGAGGAAGAACTAGATTGAGAATTCAATAGGGAACTCATGAAAGCCATGTGCTCCCAATGCATGATACTCAGGGGGGGACTTCAACTTCCCTGATATGTCTTGGGATGAGCGCACAGCCAAATCTGACAAGTCATGTAGCTTTCTCACATGCATTGATGACCTCTACCTAACACAGGAGGTCTATAGATTCACTAGGGGAGAGGCATTGCTTGATCTGATCCTGGCAAAAGGGGAGGACCTGGTGAGTGATCTGAAGATTGAGGGAAAGATTGGTGACAATGACCTTGAATTGGTTACCTTCTTAGTTCACCAAAAAGCAGGCAAAACCCTCAGTAAAACAGAAGCCCTTAACTTTGGGAAGGATGACTATTCCAAACAGAGAGAATTGTCAGTCAGACAATTAGAGGCCATACCTCTTTGGAAAAGGGAGTAGTCAAGGAATGTTCATCTCTCAAAAACATAATCCTAGAAGCACAGGGGATAGCCATACCATCTCACAAGAAATGCAGGCAATAGGCAAGGATGCCCCCATGGCTAAATAATGAACTGTTCGACATCAGTACATTCAAAAGAGAAGCCTACATGAGCTGGGAAAAAGGAAGTATCACCAAAGAGGATTACTCAGCACTCACCCGCACCTGTAGAGAGGAGTCAAGAAAAGCCAAGTCACAAACCAAACTCAGGCTAGCTATGGGAATCAAGGACAACAAAAAGTCCTTCTTCAGATACATGGGAAGTCGGAAAAAGAACAAAGATACCATTGGGGCCCTGCGAGATCCAATGAGGCAACTGACATCCAATGCCCAAAAAAGGGCCTATCTCCTAAATGACCTTTTTGTATTGGTTTTTCACCCTCTCAGGAGGATCACACATCAGCAAACCATTTTGGGAGTGGGTGAAAGGCCCAAAATATATATGGATCAGGTGAGGGAACACCCCAAAAAACTGGACATTCACAAGTCTGGGGGGGGAGGGGTAGACAGAATGCACCCAAGAGTCTTGAAGGAGCTGGCAGACATCATTGCCTTCCCCTTGGCAGAGATATTTCAAAATTTGTGGCACTCAGGTGAGGGCCCAAATGACTGGAAAAGAGCCACCGTGGTCCCTATTTTCAAGAAAGGGAGGTGGGATGACCAGAGGAACTATAGACCAATCAGTCTGATGTCCATCCCCAGAAAAATTCTGGAGAAAATTGTCAAAGGATCCATCAACTCCAGACTAATGGAAGGCAAACATCTGAATATCAATCAACATGGCTTTGTGACTGGCAGGTCTTGCCTAACCAACCTCATCTCCTTCTATGACCAGGTAACTTGTGCCCTGGACAAGGGAGTTGACATAGACATCGTATATCAGGATTTGAAGAAAGTCTTTGCCCTAGTTCTCCATGATGTCCTCATGGTTAAGCGAGGGAACTGTCGCCTTTGATCACCATAGGGTCTGATGCCTAGGCAACTGGATACAGAGCTGGACCCAAAGAGTACTAGTTGATAGGAGCAAATAAATGTGATGTAAATAAACAGGGTGACCAGTGGAGTCCCTCAACACTCGATACTTGGGCTGATACTTTTTAACATCTTCATCAATGATCTGGATTTGGGAGTCAGATATGACCTGGCCAAGTTCACAGATGATACCAAATTGTGGGAGAGGGTATTCACATCCCAAGGCAGGCTAGGTATACAGGCTGATTTGGACACACTCTCAGGGTGGGCTGACCAAAACCTGATGGTCTTCAGTGAAGAGAAGTGTAAGGTGCTGCACGTCGGTAAACAGAACCCTCAACATACCTAGACACTCAGCTTGCTAGCACCAGGGCCGAAAGGGACTTCGGGGACTTCACTGACCACAAGATGAATATGAACCACCAATGGGATGCTCTGGCTGACAAATCTCTGGTGTGCATCCACCGATGCATCTTAAGCAAGACCAGAGAAGTTATCCTCCCACTTTAATTGGACCTGGTGAGACTGCAGATGGAGTACTGCATCCAGTATTAGGCCCCCCACTTCAGGAAGGATGTGGAGAAGCTTAAGAGAGTCCAGAGGAAAGCCACTTATATGATCCAAGGCCTGCAGGGACAGCCATATGAGTAGAGGCTAAGGGACTTGGGACTCTTCAGTCTGGAGAAGAGAAGACTCAGAGGGGACTTGGTGGCAGCCTACAGTTACATAAGAGGGGTACATCAGGACCTGAGAGAACAGCTGTTCACCAGAGCTTCCCAAGAGATAACAATGTCTAATGGCCATAAACTCCAGGAAGGCCAATTTAGACTAAACATAAGAAAAATGTTATTTATGGTGCATGTTTCCAGGGTTTGGAACAAACTCCCCCCAGAAGTACCTACTCTGGACTCTTTCAAAAAACAGGTGGATATATTTTTTGCTGGGGTCACTTGGTCCCAGGTGGCTTCCTGCCTATGGCAGGGGCGGGGAGGGGAGGCCTGGACCCGATGATCTCATGAGGTCCCTTCCAGCCCCAAATGTCTATGAAATCTATGAATGCCAGCTGGCTGGGGAAACCAGAGAACTGTGACAGGCCAGGAGATTCTGACAGAGGATTCATCGTTGGGAATGTAATCTGAGGGTAGGCACGAGTTCAGGAAACAGAAGAGACGGCTGAGCCCTCCAATGCAAAGTAAAACTTTTCTTATATTTCTTTTCAAGTTCTGAGTCAGGCTAAAGGAACATTATAAAGAAGATCCGGGGTCATCACTGAAGAAAAAAGAAGAAACAGAAAAATTGGGTAATTTGAGATCAATCTGGGTGGCTGTTTTATATACAACAAGAGACTAAACAGAACACATCACAGTGGTGCACTGGCTGGGAATTTCTTAATGGTAGCCTGGAGGTTCATAATGGATCTATAATGGGGCACAATGGGAAACCCCCACCCACTTCAGCAGACCTTACACCTGGTAGGTCAGCTTCTACAACAACAAGCAGTGAGACAAATTGCATTAGAAGAATAATGGTTACAGCAACAGTCCTGGGCTCAGAGGAATCAGGTGGAGATCAAAGTGCCTAAGATGACACTCCAAGCTGAGACAGAAACCTTCTTAGAAAGCTTTGAGTGAGCAGCATTGGCTTTCAGGTTGGATTGGAGCTACTGGGTGGGACAATTAGGCATGCTACTAATCAGGAAGGCTCAGGCAGCATATCACATGATGAACCAGGGGGAAGCTATTGATTATGATAAAGTAAAGAAATCTTATACCATTTAGACATTAACCCAGAGAGATACTGCAAGACATTCATGATGGAGAAAAAAAAAGAAGACAAGTCCCCAAGAATATTGTTACAACATTTTTCTGAGCTGCTTTAGAAGTGGCTTAGGCCACAGGAGCTATCTGTGGTGGAGATATGTGATCAGAAATTGTTAGAACAGTTCTGCCTCAATTTAGAAGAGAACACTGAAAGATGGGTGAGATGTCACCGACCAAAATCATTTGCCAAAGCCTTGTGCCCAGCAGAAAATTTTGACAGTGCTCAAATCGATAACACGATTTTTGGCTTGCATGACCACAGCCCGCTCTTTGGTGAGAGAGGGAGAAAGCTGCTGGGAAGAGATGGCCTCCACCTCTCCCCGCTGGGGAGGAGGCTCTTCTCAGCCAGGCTGGCTGACCTGCTCCACAGGGCTTTAAACTAAGCCCACTGGGGGATGGGGGGACTACTGCCACAGCTGGCCCACTGAGCAACCCTTGCAAAGCCAGCAGACCAAGGCACTTAAGGGAGCACACCCCTGCCCCAGCCCTGCCACAATCTGTGGGCAAGGCAAGAGCCCCCAAGGGCACACTTGCCTGCCTGTACAGTAATGCCAGGAGCCTGGGCAACAAGCAGGACGAGCTTGTCCTCCTGCTCAGTGCAAAGAATTATGACGTCATTGGGATAACGGAGACCTGGTGGGACTCCACCCATGACTGGACCACGGGTATAGAGGGCTATACCCTGTACAGGAGGGATCGTGTTGACAAAAGGGGCGGGGCTGTAGCTCTCTATGTGAAGGAAAGCTACATGTCCCTGCAAGCTGATGTTGGCGACAGCATGGACAGCTAGAGACCCTCTGGGTAAAAATTTGTGGGGAATACAGCACAGGGAACACAACGGTGGGAGTCTACTACAGACCTCCCACTCAAAGTCCTGAGCTTGTCCAGGAGTTCACCTGGGAACTGACTGAGGCTGCTTGCTCCAGGACCTTGCTTGTCATGGGTGACTTCAATTACCCGGACATCTCGTGGGAAGATCACTCAGCTAAATCCGAGCGGTCGCAAAGCTTTCTCTCGTGCTTGGATGACCTCTACCTGACTCAAGAAGTCTATGGGCCAACGAGAGGCAAAGCGCTGCTTGACCTGGTACTGGCTATGGGGGACGACCTAATCGGCGACCTAGTGATCGATGGGAAGCTGGGTGACAGCGACCATGAGCTGATCACCTTCACCATCCGCCATGAAGCTGGCAAGTCAGTCAGCAACACAGAAGTCCTTGACTTCAGAAAAGCCGACTTTGATAAGCTCAAGAGGCTTGTCGGTCAGGCCCTTAGGGACCATGACCCCAGGGAGATGGGAGTTCAAGAAGAGTGGTTGCTTCTCAAGGAAGCGATCCTCAATGCACAAGCTAAATCTATTCCAACACGGAGGAAAGGCAGCAAGAAGGCACAGCAGCCCCCCTGGCTCTCCAGGGACCTAGCGGACATACTGCGGCTAAAAAGGAAAGCCTACAAAGGATGGAGGACGGGATTTACCTCCAAGGAGGATTATTCTGTGCTGGTCCAGTCCTGCAGGGAGCAAGCCAGGAAAGCCAAGGCTGCAATTGAACTCCAACTACCTTCAAGCATCAAGGACAACAAAAAGTCCAACGGGTTTGTTGCGGGTAGGTCTTGTTTGACCAATCTCATTTCCTTCTACGACCAGGTGACCTATCACCTGGACGAGGGAGATGAGATTGATGTCAAATATCTTGACTTCAAAAAGCTTTAGATCTGGTATCCTATGATCACCTCTTGGCCAAACTGGCCGGTTGTGGCCTTGGCTCCACCATGATCCACTGGCTGGGAAATTGGCTTTGTGGTCGGACACAGAGGGTTGTAATTGATGGCAGTCACTCATCGTGGTGCCCTGTGACCAGTGGGGTCCCTCAAGGCTCTGTCCTTGGACCCATACTGTTCAACATCTTCATTAATGATGAGGACATTGGAGTCAGAAGTGGACTGGCCAAGTTCGCCGATGACACCAAACTTTGGGGCAAAGCATCCACACCAGAAGATAGGCGGGTGATCCAGGCTGACCTGGACAAGCTCAGCAAATGGGCAGACGAGAACCTGATGGTGTCTAGCACCGAAAAATTCAAGGTTCTCCACCTTGGGAGGAAAAACCTGCAGCATCCTTATAGGCTCGGCAGTGCTACGTTGGGTAGCACTACAGAAGAAAGAGACTTGGGGGTCATCATTGACCACAAGATGAACATGAGCCTGCAATGCGATGCTGCAGCTAGTAAAGCGACCAAAACGCTGGCTTGCATCCATAGATGTTTCTCGAGCAAATCCCGGGACGTCATTCTCCCCTTGTACTCGGCCTTGGTGAGGCCGCAGCTGGAGTGCTGCGTCTAGTTTTGGGCTCCACAATTCAAAAAGGATGTGGAGAAGCTTGAGAGAGTCCAGAGGAGAGCCACACGCATGATCAGAGGTCAGGAAAACAGATCTTACAACGACAGGCTGAGAGCCATGGGACTGTTTAGCCTGGAAAAGCGCAGGCTCAGGGGTGATCTGATGGCCATCTATAAGTTTATCAGGGGTGACCACCAGGATCTGGGGGAATGTTTGTTCACCAAAGCGCCCCAAGGGATGACTAGGTCGAACGGTCACAAACTCCTGCAAGACCGCTTCAGGCTGGACATAAGGAAGAATTTCTTTACTGTCCGAGCCCTAAGGTCTGGAACAGTCTGCCAGCGGAGATAGTTCGAGCACCTACATTGAACACCTTCAAGAGTAAATTGGATGCTTATCTTGCTGGGATCCTATGACCCCAGCTGACTTCCTGCCCTTTGGGTAGGGGGCTGGGCTCGATGATCTCCTGAGGTCCCTTCCAGCCCTGATGTCTATGATGTCTATGAAATCAACAGCAAGGAAAAGATTCCAACATCAGAACCAGGGCTGAATAATGTACAAAGAGAACCAGAATGTAAGGAAGCTAGGGAAACTCATCAGACTCAGGGAAATCACCTTGTATGTTGTTTTTTTTTTTGCGGCCGGCTGGGGCATATGGCAAGAGAATGCAACTGGTTTTCTAGAACAGGATTTCACTCAGGGGACTCTCACATGAAAATGAAAATGCACAGGCATGACCAGAAAGATAATGGACACACTAAGATGATGGGCTGTAGCATATGAATGAGTAACTGAGGTGAGAAGGAGAAACCAAAGGTCTGGGCCCAAGTCAGAGATAAGAGATTGCAAGCCGTCATTGATATGGGATGCGCACACACTTTAATTTGAGGTGTTTTGGCATCCAAGGGTCGGGCCCCAGATGGGAAGGCAGTCAAAATCATGTGTATGCATGGGAAAATTTCTATGTATCCCAGAAAGATGTATTGGGTGAAAGTACTCAGTGTAACCCAGGAGATGCCAGTAGGATTGTCTGGAGACTGACCCTACCAAATGGTATTTGGTCGGGACTGGGATGAAATTTATCAAGTCTTGGATGTAGGGAGGGCACAGGATGAAGACCAAATAGGGATGGTAGGAAAAAATGCTGAGAATACTATCAACTTAGAGGGACTGGAACTTTAGAGTTTTGCTAGCAACCTTCACTTTAGAGAACCACAAGAAGGCGAAGCTGCTTTTCAAGCCATCATCCATACTGAACTAGCCAAGAGTGACCAACAGGTGATTTGTACCAAGCGTTGTCAGACATTACCTCAATTTGAACTTAAACACAGTCTACTTTATGAGATTAAAGCAGGTCCACAGGAAGGGCAGGAGATCACTCAACTACTGATCCCCAATCCTACTGAGTACCTTTGTAGAGACTGGCTTGTTATAACCCATGCCCATAGTTTCCAAACCTTTTTCAAGGACAGCCTTAGATGTAGTCGCACCACTTCCAAAGAGATCCGCAGGACACCAATTTATATTCACATCGATCAACTATGTGACAAAGTTCTCTGATGCAATTCCTTTACAATCTGTTATGAGACAGAAAGTGGCTGAAGAACTCATGAAATGGATCTCAAGAGTCAGTATCCCTAAAGAAATTATTATCAACCAAGGGACCAGTTTTATGTGACATGTCTTCTGCAGCTTTTGTCATGTACTTAAAATTAGTCATTTATGAACATCTGTGTATCACTCACAGATGAATGGACTAGTGGAAAGGTTCAATGGCATGCTAAAGGGGCAGCTGGCAGTGAGCTAGCCACTAACTTCCCCATTGAGGGATTGGGGCAGTGGGCTAGGAACTGCCCCTTCCCTGGAGCTCTTTCCAAGTTCCCTGCCCTGATCAGGGAGCCAGGGCCAGAAGCATGCAGCACCCAGGCTGCCCAATCACCTTTCAGTTAATTTCTCCATGCTTCCACCAATGTGATTTCATTATTCATTGTTTCAACTGAATGCTCACAAGAAGAGCCAGCACATTATTTTGAGTCTCATATCTGCAACTTAGTTATCTTTTACCTGTAAATTTAAAACCCAAGCTTTTGCCCAAGACACCTACATCCTTGGCCCATATCTGATGAAGCTTGCAGAATGAAGTTAAACCCCTGGCCCAGTACTCTCTGGCAGCCCCTAGGTTAGTTCCCCTGGGGAGTCTAGAGCGCCCTCTGGTGGTAGCAGGGGCTCATTTCAGGGTCCAGGAAGCAGGAGCTGCCATTAGACATGCTAGGAAATCTGGTCTTCACACCAAACGGCAAAGCTAACCTATTTAACAACTTCTTTGCCTCCATTTTCCTGAGCAGGGACCAGATAAGCCCCCCCCCAATGGGATCCCCTCAGTCAGGAGAGGGGGTGTACCTAGGCCAAGGGTCAGTGAGGATCAAGTCAGGGAATTTTGGGAGGGACTGGACATATTTAAATCACCTGGCCCAGATGATCTCCACCCCAGAGTGCTGAGAGAATTAGCAGAGGTCATTGCAGGACCCCTGGCACAGCTTTACGGGCACTCATGTTGCACTGGTGTAGTGCAAGAGGACTGGAAAAGGGCCAGTGTGGTTCTCATTTTCAAAAAAAAGAGGAAGAAGGACCCAGGAAACTATAGACCAGTTAGTCTTACCTCAATCCTGGGTAAGCTTTTTGAGACAATTATCCTGGCACATGTCCACGAGGGGCCACTGGGGGAGGTTATGCTTAGGGGCAACCAATATGGGTTCATTAGAGGCAGGTCCTATCAGACCAACCTGGTGGCCTTCTATGACCAGGTCACAAAATCCTTAGACGCAGGGGTAGCAGTGGACGTAGTCTTTCTGGACTTTAGGAAGGACTTCGAGTGGTGGTGGCTGGGTCATTTTTGACTTGGAGGGATGTTGGCAGTGGGGTCCCCCAGGGCTCGGTCCTCGGGCCCACACTGTTCAACATCTTCATCAGTGACTTGGACGAGGGGGTAAAAAGCACCCTGTCCAAATTTGCAGATGACACTAAGATGTGGGGGGATGTGGGCATGCTAGAAGGGAGGAATCAGCTGCAATAGGACCTGGACAGGTTACAGGGGTGGGCGGATGAGAACAGGATGGGTTTCAACACTGAGAAGTGCAAGATGCTGCACCTGGGGGGGGAGAGCCAGCAGCATACCTACAGGCTGGGAAACTCCTTTCTCATCAGTGCAGAGGCAGAAAAGGATCTTGGAGTCATCATTGACTCCAAGATGAACATGGGCCAGCAGTGTGGGGATGCAGTCAAAAAGGCCAACCATACCTCGTCATGCATCCACAGATGCATCTTGACCAGGTCCAAGGAGGTGATCCTCCCCCTCTATGCAACACTGGTCAGGCTGCAGCTGGAGTACTGAATCCAGTTCTGGGCGCCGCACTTCAGGAGGGATGTGGAAAACATGGAGAGGGTACAGAGGAGGCCACTCGCATGATCAGGGGGCAGCAGGGCAGGCCCTACGAGGAGAGCATATGGGACCTGAACCTGTTCAGCCTCCACAAGAGAAGGCTGAGGGGGGATCTAGTGGCCTGTTACAAACTAGTCAGAGGGGACCAGCAGGCACTGGGGGAGTCCCTGTTCCCCTGAACACTCCCAGGAGTGACCAGGAATAACGGTCAGAAGCTGGCAGAGGGTAGATTCAGACTAGACGACAGGAGGTGCTACTTCATGGTCAGGGCGGCTAGGATCTGGAACCAACTTCCAAGAAAAGCGGTGCTGGCTCCTACCCTGGGGCTCTTTAAGAGGAGGCTGGATGAACACCTTGCCAGGGTCGTTTGACCCCTGTACTCCTTCCTGCCAAGGCAGGGGGTCAGACTTGATGATCTGCTCAGGTCCCTTCCGACCCTACAAGCTATGAAACTATGCTCCCACTTCCCTGAGTGTGTAGACATCTGCCCAGGCACATTTACTTGTGAGTAGTTTACTTGCAAGCAAACTGCTCCTGAATTAAATGCTCATGTAGATGCACCCTGTGAATCCAAAAGACTTAGACAGGTAGCAAACTCTGTGATGGGAGGCTCAGCCAAGGCAAGCAGTGACACTGTATGTGCTTGAGGAATTGGCTTTCAAAACCATGTACTCTCCATTTTCTCTGTTCCCCTAACATTTTCCTTCTTGAGAAAGAAAAATCTTCTCTGGAAAAGAGGGAAGGGGAGAGGGAGGGTGGAGAACTGGATATGTAACCAGAGAGCCCATTGCCCAATTCTCTGGTTATATATCTCCACTATTCTTCCCTTTCTGGGACAAAGTTTGAAAGCCATGATGGGTGAGACAGATATGGGTCATGTAGGGTCTACTTGAAAGAAAGAACCACAGCAAATGAAGAAAGAAGACCTGCTTACTCATCCTGGGTGTGGAGGTCACCCTGTTCCACCCATCATTCCACAGTGGATGTCTCTCTTCACTTAGGGCTACTCTCATGCCTACATGCATCAACGCATTATGATCATGATGTCCATCCTTCATGTGAGATTTGACATGCCCTGAATCTGGGGTCACATAGCATCTCCCTTGAAAGAAAGAACCATTTAAAGCTGGCCCAGTATTATCAAATATTTCCCACTTGTCACTCTTTCCTTGGAGATGGATTCCCACACACTTGGGGCTCATCCCAATTCAGGATGCCCTTCTGACTGCCCACTCAAGAGTTGGCAAGAGAATCCTAGCTCCTCCTGCCCACTAAAGTCTACTTTTTTGCACTGTGAGTGTATCAGCCTGTTCTGCTGTTTGTGTTTTATATTTTGTTAACCCTGTCTTTTGTCAACTGGGTGAAGATGTCTATGATTGTAAGTGTCTAACCTTTATTGAATCCTACCCCCCTCAGGGCATTGTAGTGTCCTGTATATCCCTTGGTTTATACTGGTTATGCTCCCAGTACTGTTCTCTCATTAAAAGGTATGTCATTAAGTCCCCATTAGTGATCTGGCTCTGCTCTATAGGGGGAGGAGGATCTCTACACCTCCCACAGTGGTTGTGCACCTGATCTGATCCCTATAATTCAAGAGGGGGTACCTCTTGGAGTAATGCCTGGGTTACATTTTGTGGGCTCATCCGGGATCCCCACGTAGCAGGTGCTAGAATGTTATTCAAGCACTGTGTACCCCTGTAGAGACAGAGAGAGAGAGAGCCACCAGGGGACATATCCAATGCTGACCAGTCTGCCGTACCCTCCGGGAGTGATGGAACAGTGCAGGAGGGAGCAGGGCAACCTGCTGGTACTGAGGCTACCCCGGAAAGGGTGAGGGTTTTCAAGCACATTCTGCAGAAGGTGATCCATTCCTCAAGTGACCAGGAAGCTTATAAGAGACTCCAGAGTTTCTCAGGAACCCTTCCAGTCCCTGCAGGGGAGAAAGGATTCAATTCTTGGCTCTCCCATATTCAAGAGACTTTACTGACTTGGCAAATACCTGATGAGGATAAGCAAGACTGTCTGCTAGAGGTCCTGAGGGAGCCTACCATTGGGGTTCTGAGGACTGCCAAAATCCAGAATCCTGTTATCACCACCCAGCAATGCGTTCAGGTCCTTCAGGATGCTTTTGGCCAACCCACAGGGAGTGGGAGTGTGTACTACAAATTGCTGGGGACCTTCTAGTGCAAGGACGAGACTCAGTGTATGTCCTACACTTAAAGCTGGTGTTACAACACCTAGTGACCCAAGGCGCACTTAATGTCACTGATACTGATCAGATACGGCTCCAGCAAATTCTTATTGGGGCATGGTATAGCCCGGACTTACTCTGGAACCTCAACTTAGGAGGGAGCAGGAGCAGCCCATATGACTTCTGTCACCTCCTCCAAGAGATTTGTGAAGAGGAAGAAATATCCAGACTCAGAAAGACTATGTGGGTCCCAGAGGATGTTTACCCCCAGAGAGGACCCATGGGTCAGGTTCTAACAGTGGTTCTCCATAAGGACACCTTGTTGGGAGTGGAGGAGGAGCCTGTGGCTCCAGCACTAACAGCTGCTGTGGCCAGAACCCACACCAGGGGTCAGCCCTCGGTCCCTCATCGTGCCTCGGGAGGACCCAGGCCCCATACCTGCTCTAGGGCTCCTGGGTTCTGCTTTAGATGTGGGGAGCCAGGGCACATGGCTCAGGAGTGCACCCAGCCTGAGAACCCTGAATTGATATTTGAAAGGTAAAAAGGGCAGTGGGCAGTGTGAAATTGGGAAGGGGCAGAGCAATGGAGTCGGCTCCACTGCAGACCCAGACAGACTTCCGCACAGTAAATTACCCTCAGTAAATTCACTGAGAAAAGGGCTAGTGGGACCCCCTGCAGATGTCCCCATGATTCTGAATGGTCACCCGTGCTGGGCCATTCTAGACAGCGGATCCCAGGTTACCATCCTATTTGAATCCTTCTATGAAGACCATCTGAGACACCTGCCTTTGCTTTCCCTTATGGGGTTGGGACTTTGTGGCTTAAGCCAGGAACAGTATCCTTACAGGGGTTATGTGAACATGAGGCTAAAATTCCCTGTTGAGATATCTGGGATGGAGGAAGAAGTGTCAACTATTGCTCTAGTATGCCCTGATCTGGGGTGGATGAAATGGGCCACTCTCATTGTAGGGACCAATTCCAGCCTTTTCCAGGTTCTCGCTTGCTACTGTAAACAACAGGCTGGCCCAGGTAACCAACAACAATTAACAATGCATTCCTTGTGCTCAGAGGCGTATGACTGATGGGAGCATAGAGAGATGGGGGTCACCCTTAGGTTGTAGGAACCCTGCACTTCTCTGGAGCAAAGCCCCAGCAAGTCCCCACAAAAGGCCAATGGGCTTTGCCTACTGTATGTAATTGGATTGAGAGGGATGAAAAGAATAAGCTGCTGGTGGTGGAGACCCCCACTGGGAGAGAGAGACCCAGTGCACTGAGGGTCCCTGATGGTGTGATCGAGACAAAAGGGCTCAACCAAGACCAGGTTACAGTGATAATGGTTAACCCAACCTTGAAAGATATTGTGGTCCACCCAGGGCAGAAGGTGGCCTTGATAAAGGAAACTGAAGTAATAAGCCCTGAGCAGAAGGGAAACCCCCGTCCAATTGACCCTTCAAGATTCTTTTTTGAGAACCCCCTGGTGCCCAAAGACTGTAGAGCTCAGGTTAGGGACAAACTTGGGGCTCGAGCCCATGTTTTATTCCTGCATGACTGGGATGTGGGGGATGCTAAGGGGGTGGAGCAGCACATTCATCTGAGCAACCCATGACCCTTTCATGACACATCTCGGTGTATTCCCTTTGCTGAGCTGGGGGAAGTAAGGCATCATCTACAGGAGCTCATGGACCACCGCATCATCATAGAATCTAAGAGCCCCTATGCCTCTCCCATTGTGATTGTGCAGAAGAAGAATAGCCAGCTCTGTATGTGTATTGATTTCCAGACTTTGAATGCCTGGACCATCACCAGTCAACACACTGTCCTGTGGGTGCAGGAGGCTTTGGCTTATTTAGTACAGAGCAAATGAGTTTCAGTACTAGACCGCCGCAGTGGCTGCTACCATATACCTCTGCAGGAAGAGGACAAAGAGAAGACTGCTTTTATTTGCCCCTTTGGATTCTATCAGTTTGAACGAATGCCCCAAGGAATATCTGGGGCTCCCGCCACCTTCCAATGACTAATGGAGAAGGTGGTTGGGGATATGCATACAACCCAAGTACTGGTTTATTTAGATGATATAATTGTTTTTGGAAAGACCCTGGAGGAACACAAAGAACGGCTACTCTGGGTACTCAATCAGTTGAAGACCGGTGGACTTAAGTTGGCCATTGATAAATGTAAGTTCTGCCAGGGCTCTGTGAAGTACTTAGGACATATTGTATCACAGAAAGGGGTCAGCACTGATCCAGAGAAAGCAAGTGCTGTGACCACCTGGCCTCGACCCAAGAACTTTAGGAAATTGAAAGGGTTCCTGGGATTTGCAGGTTTCTATTGGGGATTCATTAAAGACTATGCTACAATAACTGGACCTTTAAATGCCTGACTTGCGGACACCAGGTGGGAAGGTCGCCCCACAAGAAGGGGTGAGACAATGGCTTAAAGGGGCTCCCTGTGACACGAAGCCCCACAGAGCCTTTTGGTCCCTGGTGGGACTCACAGTGTGAAGATGCCTTCCAAGAGGTGATCCAGTGGTTTACTCAGGCACTTGTGCTGGCATATGCTGACCCCAACTGCCCTTTTATTTTGCATATGGATGCTAGCCTGTCAGGACTGGGGGCTATACTGTACCAGGAACATGATGGACACCGGAGACCCATGGCTTTTGCCAGCAGAGGATTGTCACCCAGCGAGATGCGCTACCCGGTACATAAGTTTGAATTCCTGGCCCTCAAGTGGGCCATTACTGAGAAATTCCGGGACTGTCTATATGGAACCACCTTCCAGGTGTGGACAGATAATAATCCCTTGACCTATGTGCTCACCAGCACTAAGTTGGATGCGACTGGCCAATGTTGGATCATGGAACTGCCCAACCACACCTTCAGCCTGCACTATTGAGTTGGATGAAAGAACATGGATGCTAATGCCCTGTCTTGACAACTCCCCAGCAACCCTGGGAGTGTTTGGAGCCCTGAGACAGTGAAGACCATTTGTGATCTGCAGCTACAAGACCCTGTAGGGACGAGGGAAACTACTGTTTGCATGGCTGAGGTGTTGGGGTTGCCTTACTATTCCCTTTGCATGGCTGAGGCTTGGGATTCTCTTTTCTCACCAATCAGGCCCCAGAGACTCATCCTCCATGTCCCCTGATTGGCCATTGGGTCACCTGGAGGGGGATAAAAGGGGCAGCACAGCTGACTCAGGGGAGACCAGTAAGGCACCACAAGGTTGCACTGGAAGGGGATAATTGGGTTTTCCCTCTTTCCACCCCCTCCAGATACCTAGGCCCTATATTCCTTGTTATCTGATGTTTTGTATTTTGTGCCTTTTATATTTCACCAACCCGTATAGTTTGTTCTGCTGTTTGTGTTTTATATTTTGTTAACCCTGTCTCTTGTCAACTGGATGAATATGTCTATGACTGTCTAACCTTTACTGAATCCTGCCCCCTCGGGGTGTTGTAGTGTCCCCTATACCTCCTGATTTATACTGGTTATGTTCCAAGTACTGTTTTCTCATTAAAAGGTATATGGTTAAGTCCCGATTAGTACAGGAGGGTCTCTACACCTCCCACAGTAGTTGTGCACCTGCTCTGATTCCTTGAATTCGAGAGGGGGTACCTCTTGGAGTAGTGCCCAGGTTACAATAGCTTTCTATTTGGAAATAGTTTTCCATTTCATAGATTTCATAGACATTTGGGCTGCAAGGTACCTTGGAAGATCATCGAGTCCAGCCCCCACCTGAAGAGCAGGAAGTCAGCTGGGGTCATAGGGTCCCAGCAAGGTAAGCATCCAATTTGCTCTTGAAGGTGTTCAATGTAGGTGCTTGAACCAACTCCGCTGGCAGACTGTTCCAGACCTTGGGGGCTCGGACAGTAAAGAAATTCTTCCTTATGTCCAGCCTGAAACAGTCTTGCAGTAGTTTATGACTGTTCGACCTTGTCATCCCTTGGTGCACTCTGGTGAACAAACATTTCCCCAGATACTGGTGGTCACCCCTGATAAACTTATAGATGGACATCAGATCACCCCTGAGCTTGTGCTTTTCCAGGCTAAAGAGCCCCATGGCTCTCAGCCTGTCGCCATAAGGTCTGTTTTCCTGACCTCTGATCATGTGCGTGGCTCTTCTCTGGACTCTCTCAAGCTTCTCCACATCCTTTTTGAATTGTGGAGCCCAAAACTGGATGCAATACTCTAGCTGCAGCCTCACCAAGGCCGAGTACAAGGGGAGAATGACGTCCCAGGAGTTGCTTGAGAAGCATCTGTGGATACAAGCCAGGGTTTTGGTCACTTTACTAGCCACAGCATCGCACTGCAGGCTCATGTTCATCTTGTGGTCAATGATGACCCCCAAGTCTCTTTCTTCTGTAGTGCTATCCAGCGTAGCACTGCTGAGCCTATAAGGATGCTGCAGGTTTTTCTTCCCGAGGTGGAGAACCTTGCAATTTTTGGTGTTCAACACCACCAGGTTCTTGTCCACCCATTTGCTGAGCCTGTCCAGGTCAGCCTGGGTCACCCGCCTGTCTTCTGGTGTGGATGCTTTGCCCCAAAGTTTGGTGTCATCGGCGAACATGGCCAGTCCACTTCTGACTCCAATGTCTACATCATTAATGAAGATGTTGAACAATATGGGTCCAAGGACAGAGCCTTGGGGGACCCCACTGGTCACAGGACACCATGACAATTGACTTCCATCAATTACCACCTTCTGGGTCCATCCACAGAGCCAATTTCCCAGCCAGTGGATCGTGGTGGACCCAAGGCCACAATTGGCCAGTTTGGCCAAGAGGTGATCATGGGATACCAGATCGAAGGTTTTTTTAAAGTCAAGATATATGAAATCAATGTCTTCTCCCTTGTCCAGGTGATAGGTCACCTGGTTGTAAAAGGAAATGAGATTGGTCAAGCAAGACCTACTCTCAACAAACCCGTGCTGGCAATCCCTTAGGATGTTGGTGTTGGCCAGTCCATTAAGGATGGCTTCTTTAATAAACTTTTCCAAGACCTTCCCCGGGATAGAGGTCAGGCTGATGGGCCTATAGTTAGCCGGATCCACTTTCTTCCCTTTCTTGAAGATAGACACCACATTGGCCTTCTTCCAGTCTTCGGGCACTACACCAGAGCACCAGCAGTTTTCAAAGATCCATGCCGGAGGCTGGGCTATTTGTAAGTGGTTTTTCTGGTGGTGGGTGGGGAAGGTGGTGGAGGGGCTCAGTTGGTTGAGGTGGGGCTTTCCATTGGTGGGAAGGGAGTGGGGACATATGGGGTGGGTGTCGTGAGGGTAATAGAATTGTTTTCTTTCAACTGTGTGTGTCCTCAAAGTAGTGATGGTGATGGGTAGGGGGGATGTGGGTGGCAGGGCAGGTGGGCTAGAGCAAGGAGAGCAGGAGAAGAAGGTCAGCTAGGACCTCCCAGATTTGGTGCCCTGGTGCCTGTTGGCAGGTTCATCATTAGCATGAGTGTAGGGCACTGGTTGTCACTAGCAGGGGGATGGTTGGAACAGGGGGGAGCTGGGCATCACTGTCAGGGACAGGAATATGGGTAGGGGCAGGGGTTGGAGCAGCCCTAGTGTGAGGTGGCGGGGTGGGCAAGGAGGGAGTTGCTGTATGATGCTTTGCACTGGGCATACAGCTTCTGGGCAGGGAAGGGGCTGGCCAGGGATCAGCATTTCCAAGATGGTTGCTAAGTGCTAGCAGCTAGCTCTGGCTTCAACATGGCTGCCTAGTGCTGGCATCTAGGTGGCTAGAGTCTGGAATGCCCCCTTGTGGCAACAGGGGCACATGGCAAGGCTGGAAGGACTTGGCATTAGATTTAGTCCCAAGTCTCTGTGGAACTATGGAAGGATGTGGTTTGTTAACTGTCAATGGTTCTCTTCCAGGTTGGTGAACCTCCTTCGGCGGGCTTTAAACTAGGCTCGTCGGGGGAGGGGGAAGATGAGGGCGGAGGAGACGATGAGATACCAGGCCCAGCAACAGCCAGCGAGCCCAGACCAATGGTCAAAAGGGAGAAACAGGTAAGCGATGGGGGACGGGGCATTGCTGAGACTAGGGGGTCAGTGGGCACAACCGCTGAAGGCCTCAAATGCCTCTACACGAATGCCCGAAGTATGGGGAAGAAGCAGGAGGAACTCGCCCTCCTCCTAGCTGTCACCAGCCCTGACATAGTAGGGATCACAGAAACGTGGTGGGACTCATCGCATGACTGGGCGGTGAGTGTCAAGGGCTATAGGCTATACAGGAAGGACAGGATAGGAAGGAAAGGTGGAGGAGTAGCACTCTACATCAAGGAGGAATATACTTCCTCGTTAATTAGCATAGGGGTAGAGGGGGGGCACTCTGAGGTGCTCTGGGTTAGAGTAAAAGGCAGTCCAGGGGAGAGAGACTTAACGGTGGGAGTCTACTATAGACCTCCCAACCAGGGAGAAGAGCTCGACCTGGAATTCTTAGGTCAGCTTACAGAGGCAGTGAGGGCTAAGGATGTGGTCATCATGGGGGACCTGAACTTCCCAGACATCTGCTGGGAGGAGCAGTCAGCCAAGTCTGATCGCTCACGTCGGTTCTTAGCCAGACTGCAGGACCTCCATCTAACCCAGGAGGTGCACAGTCCCACCAGGGGAGACGCCTTGTTGGACCTAGTGCTGGCCACGGGTGATGACCTGGTGAGGGGGCTGCGGGTGATGGGCCACCTGGGAGACAGTGATCATCGCTTGCTGGAATTCACCATCCAGCGTAAGGTGGCAAAGGGCTGCAGCAAGGCAACAGCCCTAGACTTTAGGAGGGCTGACTTCAACAAGCTAAGGAGGATAGTTGGGGAAGCGCTGAGGACCCAGAGGGGAAGGGAATCAGATGTCGAAGGTGAGTGGTTGCTCCTTAGGGAGACGATCCTCCATGCCCATAGGGAGGTAATCCCAACAAGGGTCAAAGGGAGCAGGAGGGCACATAAACCCCCATGGCTCACTAAGAGCATCCGGGAATGTCTCCTTGCTAAAAGGGAGGCATATACCCAATGGAGAGATGGGGTCATCGCCAAGAAGGACTATGTTATAGTCGCCCGAGGATGTAGGGGGGCAGTCAGGAGGGCCAAGGCAGAGTTGGAGATAGGACTAGCTTCCCGGATCAAGGACAATAAGAAGTCCTTCTTCAAATACATAGGGGGTAAAAAGAGGGTCCCGGGTAATGTGGGGCCCCTGCAGGACACGATGGGCAACTTAGTCATCACGCCAGATGACAAAGCTAACATATTTAACGATTTCTTTGCCTCTGTCTTCCTAAGTAGGGACCAGTTCAGCCACCTCCCTGCTGGGCCCCCCTCGGGCCCCGAGAGAGACACGCCTGGGCCAAGGGTTAGTGAGGAGTTAGTTAGGGTACTTCTGGAGAGGTTGGACGTGTTCAAGTCCGCTGGTCCGGACGATCTTCACCCTAGGGTTCTACAGGAACTGGCTGAGGTCATTGCGGGACCCCTGGCACGGCTCTATGAGCACTCGTGGTGCTCTGGCGAGGTGCCGGAGGACTGGAAGAGGGCCAATGTGGTCCCTATCTTCAAAAAGGGAAAAAAAGAGGACCCGGGAAATTACAGGCCAGTTAGTCTGACCTCAATCCCGGGTAAGCTCTTTGAAAAAATTATCCTGGCACACATCCAGGAGGGCCTTGCGGGGGAATGCATGCTCAGGGGCAACCAACATGGGTTTATCAGTGGCAGGTCTTGTCAGACCAACCTGGTGGCCTTTTACGATCAGGTCACCAAATCATTAGACGCAGGGGTTGCTGTGGATGTAGTCTTTTTGGACTTCCGGAAGGCTTTCGACACTGTCTCTCACCCTGTCCTCATCAAAAAGCTGGGAGACTGTGGTGTCGATGCCCACACGGTCAAATGGGTCGCCAACTGGTTGGAGGGCCGCACCCAGAGGGTGGTAGTGGATGGGTTCTTCTCGACATGGAAGGATGTGGGCAGTGGGGTTCCGCAGGGCTCGGTCCTCGGGCCTGCACTGTTCAACATCTTCATCAGTGACTTGGATGAGGGGGTAGAAAGCACCCTGTTCAAGTTTGCTGATGACACTAAGATGTGGGGGGATGTGGGTGCACTAGAAGGGTGCAATAGGCTACAAGCTGACCTTGACAGGTTGCAACGGTGGGCGGATGAGACTAGGATGGGGTTTAACACTGATAAGTGCAAGGTGTTGCACATGGGGAGGAAGAACCGGCACCACACTTACAGGTTGGGGAACTCCCCTCTTGCCAGCACGGAGACGGAAAAGGATCTTGGAGTCGTCATTGACTCCACGATGAACATGGGCCGGCAGTGTGGGGAGGCAGTCAAGAAGGCCAATCGTACCCTGTCATGCATCCACAGATGCATCTCGAGCAGGTCCAGGGAGGTGATCCTCCCCCTCTATGCGGCACTGGTCAGGCCGCAGCTGGAGTACTGCGTCCAGTTCTGGGCGCCACACTTCAAGAGGGACGTGGACAATATGGAAAGAGTTCAGAGGAGGGCCACTCGTATGATCAGGGGTCAGCAGGGCAGGCCTTATGAGGAGAGGCTACGGGACCTGAACCTGTTTAGCCTCCACAAGAGAAGGCTAAGGGGGGACCTTGTGGCCTGCTACAAACTGGTCAGGGGGGATCAGCAGGTATTGGGGGAGTCCCTGTTCCCCCGTGCGCTGCCAGGAGTGACCAGGAATAACGGTCACAAACTGGCGGAGGGTAAGTTTAGATTAGATATTAGGAGGCGCTACTTCACAGTCAGGGTGGCTAGGGCCTGGAACCAGCTTCCAGGGGAAGTGGTGCAGGCTCCTAGCCTGGGGATTTTTAAAAGGAAGTTAGATGAGCACCTTGCCGGGGTCATCTGACCCCGGTGCTCTTTCCTGCTAAGGCAGGGGGTCGGACTAGATGATCTACCTAGGTCCCTTCCGACTCTAGCTACTATGAAACTATGAAACTATGAAACTATAATGGTGATGCGTAGTCAGGGGGAGGACATGCACCTCCTGAGAGCACCACTGAACCCCCTGACAGGTCATGCTTTCCACTTCAAACAATGGGCAGGGGGGCAGGAGAGAGTGCCAGTGCCCCCCGCCCGTGAGTGTTGGGTGGTGAGATTGTCCCCGTTATGCTTGACTGGCCATGGGGTCAGTGGGGCACATGCCACCCGTCCCCCCCACCCCGACTAAGGTAACACCAGTCACCCATGTTAACTGTCAAAGGATCTCAGAACAAAGAGAGTTACTGATTCATTTAGAAATAAATATTTTACTTGCTTAACCTTTCCATATAAGCCTCTGCATGTGTAGACAACTGCCAACAATCATTTAATAGATTTGTAGATTGTAAGGCCATAAGGGACCTTGCAAGATCATCGGGTCCAGCTCCCTGCATCAAGCAGAAAAGATAACTGGGGATCAGGTGACTCCAGCAAAGTGACTGTCTAGCCTCTTCTTGAAGATTTCCAGGGTAGGTGACTCCACCTCCTCTAGAAGGAGATTATTCCACAGTCTGAACACCCTGACTGTGAAGAAGTTTTTTTCTAATGTTAATCCTGAATAGATCTTCCAGGAGTTTGTGGCCATTACTCCTGGTGTTCCCCTTGAGTGCCCTGGTGAACAGTTAGTCACTGAGCCCTTGTACACCCCTAGTGTAGCGGTAAGCTCCTGCCAGGTCCCCTCTCAGACTTCTTTTCTTTAGGCTGAAGAGTCCCAGATCCCTCAGCTTTTCCTCATATGGCTTCCCGTGTAAGACTCTGATCATACAGCTGGCTCTTCTTTGGACTCTCTCAAACTTGTCCACATCTTTTTTAAAGTATGGTGCCCAAAACTGGACGTCATACTCCAGCTGCGCCCTCACCAGTGCTTAATAGAGCAGACAAATCACCTCCTTGGCTTTGCTAGAGATGCATTGGTTCATGCATGCCAGTGTATTATTTTCCCTCCTGACTACAACATCGCACTACCAGCTCATATCCATAATGCCATCTATTATTATCCCCAGGTCCCTTTCATTTGTGTTGCTAGTCATTTTGTTGACACCAAGCCTATAGGTGTATTGCGGGTTGCTCATCCCAAGATGGATTGCTTTACATTTCTCAATCTGGAACTTCATCAGATTCCAATCCACCCAACTTGCTAGCCTGTCTAGGTCCACATGTATCTATAGCTTATCTTCAAGCATGACCATGTTTCCCCATAACTTGGTACTGTCCACGAACTTGGCCAGTGAGCTCTTCACCCCCACATCCAAATATTTAATAAAGATGTTGAAAAGGACTGGACCAAGCACCAATCACTGCAGGACACCGCTGCCCACCTCTCATCAGGATTGCACAGATCCATTCACTACAACTCTCTGGGTCCTATCCTGCAGCCAGTTTCTCACACACCTGACTGTCTTAGAGTTAAGTCTACAATCCTCCAACTTTCTCATGTGGACATTGCAGGATATTATATCAAAGACCTTTTGTAAGTCAAGGTACACAATGTCAACCTGTTCTCTTGTGTCCAGGTGGTGAGTTACCTGGTCATAGAAGGAGATGAGGTTGGTAAGGCAGGACCTACCCACAACAAAGATATGCTTGCTGTCATTCAGAATCTTACTTTCTGGAAGCTTATTGCAGATAGACTCCTTGATGAACTTTTTGAGGATTTTCCCTAGGATGGAAGTTAGCCTGATTGACCTATAGTCCTCTCTCCTGCCCTTCTTGTGGCTGGCTACAACACAGGCCCTCTTCCAGTCCTCAGGGACTTCTCCAGAGCACCATGAGTTGTAGAAGAGTTTTGCCAAGGGTTCCACAATGACTTCACCCAGCTTCTTCAGCACTCCTGGATGAATATCATCTGGTCCCACTGACCTGTATACATCTCATGTTTTTTAATTGGTCATACACCAATTCTATGGCAACAGTAGGAAGACGATTACTCCTACTGTGCTCATCCTGTACTCTACCTGGCATGGTTTTCCCCTTAATCTGGTGAAAGACTGAGGATAAGTAGTCATTCAGGAGTTCTGCTTTCTCCTGGGTGCCAGTAACCAGCTCTCCTGAGTTGTTGAGCAATGACCCCACACTCCCATTTGTTTTCCTTCTGTTACCTATGTATCTACAGAAAGACGTCTTATTGCCCTTGATTCCCATTGCTAATCTAAGTTTGGTCACCAATTTAGCATTTTTTATGTGCTCCCTGCAAATCTGGTCCATTGTGGAATAGTCTTCCTTGGGGCCCACCCTGAGCTTCCGTTGTTTATAAGCTTCTTCTTTTTTCTGAAGAGGACCGTGGTTTCCCTGTTTAGCCGGACTGTTTTCAGTGGTGGCAGATGACAGAACAAGCAGCAAAGGTTCAATTTGCAGGAAGGGAAGTTTAGGTTAGATATTAGGAAGAACCTTCTCATAAAGAGGGTAATGAAACACTGGAACAGGTTACCTAGGGAGGTTGTGGACTCTCCATTCTTGAAGGTTTTTAAGACCTGGGTAGTTGTCTGGGATGACATAGTCGGGGATGGTGCTGCTTTGAGCAGAGAGTTGGACTAGATGACCTGCTGATATCCTTTCCAACCCTAATTTTCTATGATTCTATGATCTGAGCTGTCCTTCTCACAGCTACATCACATTGCTGGCTTATAGCTGAGGTGGATCTGATGAGGAAAAGTACTGGAACAAGCAAAAATAAAGTTAAGTCATAATAAGGAACATAAGTAAAGGCCAAAAAACAAAGGGACCTCAAGATAAACTTCTCGGGAGACAGCTAAAGAAAACACATTTAGTCTAGTGAGACTCCAGGGTGATTTATAGTCAGACTGCCAAGAATGTCTTTAGGGGAGGCTTCTGTGTGTCTTTTTCTCACAAGTATATCACAGAATCTATATTCTGTAGCTGCAGAGAATTAGCCGCCTTTGCTTCTCTTCCCATGGCCATGAAAAATAAAGCAGTCTGTTAGCCAAGCAGTGATCCTTTCATGATTTCCACATCATTTTGGGGGCTCATCTGGGATGTGTCCTTACACAGACTGCCCCAATTAGGACCCTCGTCTCGGCTCTTTGACTCCATTATTGGACCCTGATCTGTCATCTGCTTGCTTGGCTCTGAAGGAAAAGTCCTTGGCCAGTGTGAGTACCCATCTGTTTTGGTGTCTGTAAGTGCTAGGCATGACAATGGGTAGCGGGACCTCTAAGGCCCCGCAGCAGAATCCCACCCGGTTCATGCATCTAAAATATGGGCCCCGGTCAACTCAATACTTAGCAAAATGGAATCAGTATACCAATGATGACCCTAAGTTACTCTGGCCCTTAAATGGGTCCTGGGATCATCACATTCTCAAACACCTCTGGGGAAATTTGGAAAACAAGCACCCCAGAAGCCTGGTACCTATGGGAAGACGAGTCCGAAAAACACCATAAACGCTCCCTTATGGCTACCTACAAGGAGAATGAGGAAAAATTTAAGAAACAGATTAATCATCTTCAGACTCCCTGATCAGATTCACTCTTAGGAATTGCTGCAATGCTACCGCCGACATAGACACAAAGGAAGCCACTGTAAGAAAGATTATTACTCGCCAGGGTGGAAGCCTTGCTGTGCCGCAGCATCCTCTCTGAGAGTACACTGTGCTGGGGGGGGGCAATCCATGGTAGTCCACGTCCCCTTCTCACCCTCAGAAATCATCTCCCAGTCAACTACTTTCCCTAAGCTCTGTGAAGACCCTACCAGGTTTGCTCAAAAGCTTAAAACCCTTTTTGAGGTCTATAAGCCAACTTACAGTGACATTCAGATGCTGCTCAGCGATCTTCTCTCTGGAGACCAAAGGGATACCCTCCTCAAAGAGGCCCATTGGCCTGCTCAGGACCCCGGCAATGCCAGTCTGCGGGACCTCTATAAATGGGTCCTAGAGGCTGTCCTAAGGTTTCCCCACAAAAGACAGACTGGTCCATAGTTTCTACGTGTAAACAGAAGCTTGAAAAACACCCTACCAATTACTATTCTCGCCTGATCCAAGTCTTTAAGGCACATTCCGGCAATGAAGACCCAGAAGCTAACCTTTCTGCCGTGATCATCCAGACCTTTGTTTTAGGGCTGTTACCAAAGATTTCTGAGCCCCTGCAAATCACATGGGGAGCTAAACCCATCACCAAAATTCTGGATGCCCCCC
>NC_143409.1:50870674-50901364 GCF_052110815.1 Crocodylus siamensis
AGGTAGCTAGGACCAGATAAATATTAATTTTCTAAACTTTTTAGGTGCCCTATGGGTGGTGGGCCAAATCCAGCCCACAGGCCATATTTTGCCTGCCCCTGCCTTATGGAGTAACCTCCCTGACCAGGATTTGTCTACAGATACCCGCTGGATCAAGGAATGAAAATCATGGGAAGTCACAAACAAGTTCCTTGTGACAAACCCCACTCATCAAGCTCCTGGCTTTGAGCTCACACAGCGAGAGTGATCCCTACTAAACAGGTTGAGGACAGGCCAAGGCCCCTGTGCAGCCAACCACCACCTCTGGGGTCTCAGTGCTAACCCATTGAGCACTGATGGAGAGATACAAACAATGCCTCACATCATTGGGAAGTGTCCCCTCTACAATCTAAGAGGTGGATTAATAAATTTGAACTTAGCTAATGAGGAGGCCGTTGCTTAGCTTTAAGCATTTGCATTTGGTAAATAAATAACATTTCCTAGGTAAGTTCCTAGCTGCTGTATTTCAATCCCAAACTGGGTCCTGTATGGTTGTAAGCCAACTGAATCTCTGAGTGCTGCCTCTGGCCTTTTGGCATCAATCCCAGGGTGCAGACTTGTATCTTTGCTTGGAGGTGGGACTCCATAGTCTAGCAGCACTAGGTTTTAAGGGTAACATCACACCTTCCAGAAGTGTGGTATGCAGCAGATTAGGGAGGGGACACGAAGCAGAAAGAAGAGCAGCAGATCAGGCAAGGAGCACAGGACTGGGAGCAGAAACCATAGCAATGGATGGGGCAGAGAACACATGGCCAGGAGCTGAAGGAGAGCAGCAGATTGAGCACGGACCACAGGGCATGGAACAAAAAGCAAAGCAGCAGATTGGGCAGACAACCAGGGCAAGGAGCCAAAGGAGAGTAGCAGATTGGGCAAGGGCCACAGGGAAGAGATGAGAAAGCAGAGCAGCATATTGGGAAGGGGAAGAGCATTGGTGCAGCACAGAGAATGTATGGGGCTTAATTTCTGGCACGCCTGCTAAAAAGGTTGGCTTGCATTTGTGTCCTGTAGATGACCACGGAGGGCTCATGCAGCCTTAGAATTTTTCTTTCTGAGCTATCCTGTACACACATCCAGGCTCTCTGGCTCCCACTTTGGAGGTGACTCATTTCCCCATGCTTCATATGAAGATTGCAGGCAAAAATCCCATCTTTTTTTTTTTAAAACAAACCTCTCATTAAAAAGTGTTACTTTTTGTTTGCTTGTTTCTTCCCATTTCTTGGGACTCTTTTAATCACCAGTCACTGAGATTGTAATTAAAAACATCTTTACAGCCCTTTTGCTACTGATTATAAAGAGTTCCAGTTGAACCCTGCTAAATGAAACCTGCTTCAGAAACTGGATTTTTTTTTAAATGATGTTTCCATTCCTTAAGCAGCCCTATCAAAACAAAATTTACAGACTGTCAGTCCCATTAATGCAGGATTAAGAGATGACAATGAGCAGGATAGAGATGACAGCAGAAGAAGACAAGGACATTCTCAGGGTGCTAAAAAGACCCCAGTGAAAAGAAATCACCTCCTGACAACACGATTTTGGTCTTAAACCTTTAGTAAGCATGGGTAGATCTCAGACTTTGAAAAGGGGGGTGAAGATAGTGTGGCGCATCCGCACATAGAACTATGTACATCTATAGTGTCATAGTAGCTAGGGTCAGGAGGGACCTGAACAGATCATCTAGCCTGATCCCCCTGCCACAGGCAGGAATGAATGCTGGGTTCACAAGACCCCAGACAAGTAATCAGCCAACCTCCTCTTGAATTTGTCCAAGGTAGGGGCGAGGACCACCTCCTTGGGAAGTTGGTTCCAGATTTTGGCCACCCTAATTGTAAAATATTGCCTTCTGATCTCTAATCTAAACCTATTCTCCATCAGCTTATTACCATTGCTCCTTGTCAAGCCCAGTGGTGCTGGGGGAATAGGGTCCTTCCTATGTGCTGTTGATCTCCCCTGATGAGTTTGTAGGCAGCCCCCAGGTCCCCCCTCAGCCTCCTCTTCCCGAGGCTGAACAGGCTCAGGTCCCTCAGTCTCTCCTCGTAGGGCTTGTCCTGCTGCCCTCTCACCAAGCAGGTGACCCTACTCTGGACCCTCTCCAGGCTGCCCACATCCTTCCTAAAGTGCAGTGCCCAGCACTGGACACAGTACTTCAATTAAGGCTGGACCAATGTCATGTAGGAGGGGAGTTTCACCTCTCTGGACCGGCTTGAGATGCATCTTTGGATGCACGACAAGGTGCGGTTGGCTTTGCTGGCTGCAGTCTGGCACTGGCAGCTCATGTTCATCCGGGAGTAAATAATCACTCCAAGATCCCTTTCTGCCTCTGTGCTCTCAAGAGGGAGCTCCCCAGCCCGTGTGTGCACTGTGGGTTCCTTCTCCCCAGGCGCAGCACCCTGCATTTGTCGACGTTGAACCCCATCCTATTCTCGTCTGCCCACTTTTGTAGTCTGTCTAAATCTAGTTGCAGCCTCTCTCTCCCTTCAAGTGTGTCCACCTCCCCCCACATCTTAGTGTCACCAGCAATCTTGGACAGTGTGCTTTCCACCTATATATATATATAGGTGCTTTATATATCTATATCTATCTATATATAGGGTTTATATAGAGAGATTTAAATAGAAACTAGAAGTTTAACTAATACGCTAGGGAATTAAGGCTATGTTATTCAGATTAAGAGCAAAGCAAAAGCAGGCATATCTTTAGTGCAGTGTGCATTTACTATATCACATATAAAAACAAAAAAAATAGGCAAATAAAAATAAGAGATGGCATTTCATTAGTTCTGTGGTCATTAATATTTTTTCAGATTAGTAAAGCACAATCTAGTCTTTTTGAGCATCTTGGCAATGCATTCAATTATTCCATGAATGTTATTTCCACCCCAGAGTTCATGTTTTTAGCTAGAGTCAAAAACAGTCTGCAGGGCTGTGAAATGGGAGCAACATTACCAGGAGTCACTGACAGATGCAGAATTACAGAAAACAGGCTAACTGATTAGTGGAACATCCAGGGAGTTCAAAAGGAGAGAGGGTTTTTTAACACCTCTGGAATGAAGAGTTTAGAAAGAATCAGGTAGAAAAAAGTGTCATCAATTGCCCCCCTCCTGGTGCCTGAATAGAAATGTTGCTGTAACTGTTAGGCAGTCGGTTTTAAACTTTGGATGGATCAGAAATCAAAGGTGGGTACAACTGCACTACTACACCCTTGGAGGCCCCCTGGATCCACCCCGGCTGGCAAGAACGAGCAGTGCCAAATTATACCACTGGGAGTCAATTCCAAATTTCTCGACTCTTGATTTCTAGTCACGTATTTTGCATCTCATTACGTCCCTTGATTATGGACCTACTAATGCAATATAGCTAAGTCAGTTCAAAACCACTGGAGAGTCTGGCTTTATTGATCCTGTTATAGGGAGAATTTTTCTCCCCTTTCAGGTCCAGATTCCTAGGTATAAACTAAGATGCCAAAGTGAATTGTAAAAGTCTAGTTTAGACCTAACCAAATTCTGATTTCAAAACTCAGGAAAGTTTTTCCTTTATTTCTGCCTTACTAACTCCCAGAGGACTCACCTTTCAGTGATGTAAAGTTGTTCTAATGACCTCCAGATCACTCTCAACCCGATTCAGTCTCCAAGGCTGATAAAGAAATGGTGCCCGGGAACCTCAATATATGGTGCCCTTTATGCAAATGAGGATTTAGGAAGCTCAGGTTTCCATGTCTGAGATTGGTCTCTCTTAAAGCTATGATACAGTGTTTTCCAGTGCTTTTGTACTTTACATATCTCTCTGGCTGAAAGTCTCATTCTCCTGCTAGAGCAATGTCTTTGACTCTAGAAGTCTCATTGTGTTGGGCTCCAGCCTTCCACTCTGTGGTGTTGGTACACCAGGGACAGTAAAACCACATGTGTGTTAATATAAGCAAATATAAAGCAGTGCATCTAGGAATCAAGAACAGAGACAAAGTGTAAAGAATGGAGAATATGTTTCAGTAACACTGTGGTTCAGACAAGAACTTGGCAATCATGCTGGAACCAACCAAAGAAATTGGTTTTACCAACCAAAGAAATTGCTTCCATTGCAGTGTTTTCACAAAGAGGAAAGATCCTGTGTTTGGTTACTGATGCAATGTAACTGTAAAGTGAAGTGGCACCTGAGTTAAATGGGTGAAATGAGGCCACTAAGCTAAAAGTCCTGAGCTTGTTGCTCACAGAGAAAGCCAGGAAGGACTACCATAGGCTCAGCAATGAAGCCAAACAGGATTGCATGCACCTGACAGGTGTCCTCCAGAATACTTTGGTACCAGGTACAGATCCTGACTGGGTCTGTGCAGCTTTCTTGAACTGTAAGAAGACTTCAGGACAGTCAGTGCAAGTTTGGCATGATCCCAAGATGATTACCTTAAAGACCTTCCCACAAGTCACCCCAACTAAGCTTCAGCTGGGGAGGTCCCATAGCCTGGATGATGCCATTAAGCTAGCGACTGAGATGGAATTGGTAAAAATGGTGGAGGCCTTAGATATCCAAGGCACCAAGGCATGCCAGGGAGGAGAAGTCTGCAGCAGACACCCCAACCTCAGAGTTGTCAGCCTTGACAACAGTGATGGAGACATTAAGAGAAATCTGAGATGAACTGGACCAACTAAAGAGGAATATGGAAACACAGTCCCAAAGCAGGTGTTCCAGCAGGGATTTTTCTGGACTGTGACAGCTGGGGAGTTACCCAGAAGTTATTGGTGGATGCTGGCACTGTAGTGGCCATAATCACTTCTGGAGGAAATGCTCAGAGAATGTGGTGTTCAGGGGAGGGAAACTGAGGTTGGCAGTGGCCCATGCACTGCTAGGATATATAGAGATCCAGAGAATGAAGTGGTAATTCTTGGTACTATAGGGTTGGGATAATACCTAAAAAGAAAGCTAGGATAAGTTCTTTGCTGATTTCTCCTATATTCAGGTGCCTAAGCATCCATTGTACATACCTGGGTGTGGGAGAAAGCAACAACAGAGACAGAAAGAAGCTTTCAACCCAGGGGACTAGTGGTCAAGGAAACTAATGGAGAACCACTTCTAGTTCTGGGAGAGTGGAGTACAACCATCAACATTCAAAGTCTGCAGCCACCTTGTAAATTCCTAAAACGAAAAGATGCCAATCAGAATGCCTTCTTAGGCACCGACTTCCTAAAAAAATGATCAGGTCAGTATGAGTTTAGCAGATGGCTCATGATCCTTTTGGGGGAGGTGTTTCCCTTTGTTACCACAGACAGCCAAGCAAGGGCATGTGAAGTGGTACTAGGGAAGAATTTAACAATGCCACCTTGAAGTGAGATGATGACCACTGGCAAACTGAAGAGCTGATGTAATGAAGAGAAGGAGGGTTTTTATGAAGCTAAGTTCAATGAAGAATTGGGATGCCTAATGGGAACTGCAATGGGTAGGAGTCCATTGCAGCATACAGATGTATTTAGCCTTGGAAATTATGACCTAGGGTATGTAGGACTAACAATGCACTGGATTAATACTGACAATGCCAGACTTGGCAAACAGGGGCTTTGAAGAGTACCTATCCATTTTCAGCAGGAGTTCGATCAGAAGGGGCAGGAGATAGAAGAAACAGGCATCATGAGGCCCTCTGCTACCCCACAGGCTGCCCTTTTGGTGTTGCTGCAGAAGAAAGGAGGAGGCATGGGTATCTGTGTGAATGATCATACACTGAATGATGTTACTGTCAAGGATGCCTACTCCCTACCATGAACTGTTGACATGCTGGACCCCTTGGTCAACCTCTATGGTTCTCCATTCTGGAGCTGGCTAGCGGCAGGTGGAAGTGCACCCATAGGATAGAGCTAAGACAGCTTTCTGCACTAAGGGACCTCATTAATAAAACTAGCAAATTGCCTGTCAAGATTGATGAGGCGGGGGGCAGGTGGGGACAGAGGGTCACATCCAGCCCCTCTCTTAGGGGCTGGGGCAGCTCCACCCCCTCCCCCATGCTGCTTCAGGACTGGGCCCACTCCCCCCACCCTCCCTCCTGCCACTTTGGGGCCAGGCCTACTCCCCCAACCCCACTTCGGGTCCAGAGCCATTCCCCCACAGCCTCCTGCTCCAAGTCCATCCAGCCTGCGACCACCTGCCTCCCCTCACTTTCCCATGAATGATGGAGGGGGTGATGGGTGGGGATGGAGCTCTGCCACCCAGACCCCTGCAGGACTGCCACTTCACTTCTGACCCCCTCTACCACCTGCATCCCCCTCCACCCCCCACTCCTGTCTGTCAGCATTGTGATATTTTGTGCTTGTGGGTTTTTTTGTATTTTTCTTTTGCATCTGTTGGATGCAGCAGAGAGGCTGGATCCACCTCCAACCTCATGTGACCTCCCCTACCCTCAGTGTCTGCCCCATGTGCCAGAGCGGGGAGGCAAGGCCAGAGCCCACTCGTTCTGGCCCCTCAGTCCCCACCGTCATGGGGGGTGGGGGTACAGTCAGTGATGGAGCCCCGCATCTGGTCATTTCCCTGCTTCTCATCTGGCCCCATTCCCACTCACTCCCACCTCCCCTCCACTGGATCAGGTCCAGGCCATTTCCTACCCCCACTCCCCTGTCCCCTTCTGCCTCCAGGGAGCAGGCCTGGGGGTGGGGGTAAAAACCAATGCCACTGGTTTCACCTCCTGACCCCCCAATCCATCCTCTCTGTCTCCACCCTCCTGGCAGCATTCTGGAATGCTTTTGGAGACAACCAATCAGATAACCAATCAGAAGAGATCAGCCAACCTGGAAAAGAACACATGCTTACCTTTGGGGAGAGGTGAAGCCCATCCCACCCGAGCATGTCCCTTGTTCTGAAGTGAGAGTAATGGTCCAGAAAGCCAAAGCCCATTGCAAGATGCCAGTCCCGAGACACTTAATGAGCATGGATTAACACCTACAAAATCACAGAATAAGGAGAGGAAATAATCAATACAGACAATCAACTGCCCCAAGACAGACACAATTAGTTGCACAAGCACCCATGTCACAAGTTTTGCCTGTCATCAACCAGAAGTGCAGGACCCCAGAAGCCAGACTCCCACTGCACCTATCTCCTTGACAGCTGGTAGGCTTCATGGCCTCAGAAGGGGCCACCACCCCTGCAGTTTTCAGCCCACTGTGTCTTAACACACACCGGATCATCTATGTCGATAAGAGGTAAAGCGTTGCTTGAACTGGTACTGGCAACTGGGGATGACTTAATCAGTGACCTAACAATCAAAGGGAAGCTGGGAGACAGTGACCACAAGCTGATCACCTTCACAATCTGCCATAAAGCTGGCAAGTCAGTCACCAATACAGAAGACCTCGACTTCAGGAAATCTGACTTTGATAAGCTCAAAAGGCTTGTCGGGGAGGCCCTAAGGGACCATGACCCCAAGGAGAGGGGAGTTCAGGAAAAGTGATTGCTCCTCAGGGGAGCGATCTTAGATGCACAAGCTAAGCCTATTCCATCTCAGAGGAAAGGCAGCAAAAGGCCACAGCAGCCCCCTTAGCTCTGTTGGGAACTAGCAGACCTCCTGTGTCTAAAAAGAAAGGCCTACAAAGGATGGCAGACAGGATCCACCACCACAGAGGAATATTCTGCATTGTTCGGGACCTGCAGGGAGAGAACCAGGAAAGCCAAGGCTGTGGTGGAACTCCAACTGGCTACTAGTATCAAGGATAATAAAAAATCCTTTTTTAGCTATGTGGGGAGCTGAAGGAAAAACAAGGGCAACATTGGACCCCTGCTAAACCAATTGGGACAACTGATGTCCAATGCCTAGGAAAAAGCCAACCTACTAAATGGGTACTTTCTGTCGGTCTTTCACCAGACCCATGGGACGCCCCTGCCCATTATGGGACAGAGAGACCTGGGCGAGGGAGATTCCTTGCCCTCCATTAATGCTGACCTCATGAAGGAGCATCTTGAGAGGCTGGACATATTCAAGTCAGCCGTCCCTGACAGTTCATACCCCAGGGTACTCAAGGAGTTGTCAAGCATCATAGCTCAGCCCCTGGCACAGATCTTCAAGAACTCCTAGTGCTCTGGTGAAGTGACCGAAGATTAGAAGAAGGCCAGTGTGGTGCTTATCATCAAAAAAGGGAGGAAAGTGGATCCTGCAAACCACAAGTCCATCAGCCTGACCTCTATCCTGGGCAAGGTCTTATAAAAGATTATAAAAGAGGCCATTCTTAATGGACTGGATGATGGCCGCATTCTGAGGGATAGCCAGCATGGGTTTGTTATGGGTAGGTCTTGCTTGACCAATCTTATTTCCTTTTATGACCAGGTGACCTATCACCTGGACAAAGGGGAAGAGATTGATGTTGTATATCTTGACTTTAAAAAAGCCTTTGATCTGTTATCCCATGAGCACCTCTTGGCAAAACTGGCTAACTGTGGCCTTGGGTCCACCACAATCCACTGCCTGGGAAATTGACTCCATGGTCAGGCCCAGAGGGTGGTGGTTGATGGAAGTCAATCTCAGTGGTGCCCTGTGACCAGTGGGGTCCCTCAAGGCTCTGTCCTTGGACCTATTTTGTTCAACATCTTCATTAACAATGTAGATATTAGTATCAGAAGCAAACTGGCCAAGTTCACCAATGATACCAAACTTTGGGGTAAAGCATCCACACCTGAGGACAGGAGGGTGATCCAGGCAGACCCTGACAGGCTAAGAAAATGAGTGTATGAGAACCTGATGGTGTTTAACACTAAAAAATGCAAGGTTCTCCACGTTGGGAGGAAAAACCTGCAGCATGCTAATTGGCTCAGCAGTGTTCTGCTGGCTAGCACTACAGATGAAAGAAACTTGGGGGTCATGATTGAGGCATAAGATGAACCATGAGCCTTCAATGTGATGCAGCAACTAGTAAAGAGTAAAATGCTGGCTTGCATCCATAGATTGCTCAAGCAAATCCCAAGACATCATTCTCCCCTTGTATTCAGCCTTGGTGAGGCCGCAGAGTAAATTGGATGCTTCAAGAGTAAATTGGATGCTTTGACAAGAGACTGAGAATGGGACTCTTCAGTAAATTGGATGCTGGGGGAATGTTTGTTCAAGAGTAAATTAGCTCCTCCAAGACTGTAGAAATTGGATGTTTATCTTGCTGGGATCCTATGACCCCAGCTGACTTCCTGCCCTTTGGGCAGGGGGCTGGACTCGATGATCTCCCGAGGTCCCTTCCAGCCCTAATGTCTATGAAAAAAAGGTCCATGTCATGAGCTTTACTTGTCAGCATGTGGAGGTGCAGTTGCCATGAAATCCTTGCACCTATCACCTTGAAACTTGGCAGGCTTTGTGGCCCCACCAGGTGCCAACACCCCTGCAGTTTTCACTCCCCCCACCCTCCTCCATGGTATAACACATACCCATGACATGAGTTTTGCTTTCAGGAATTTGGGGTGCAGTTCCCCCCAAATCCCTTCACTTATCTTCTTGAAACTTGGCAATCTCCATGCTCTCAGAAGAGGCTACCACCCCTTCATGTTTCATCTAAATCAGACAAAAAACAATAAAGTTATAGACATTTTATTGATTCCCCATTATACCTTGTGGCCAGATTTCCAAACCAGCTCCATAGCTTTTCTGAAGCAATTCAGGAGCTCTGAACCACTTCAAAAAGCCTAGCAAAGACATCACTTTGATCCAGACATGGTGCTTGGGATGCCGAAGCTTCAGCCTCACACAGCCATAGCCAGCAGGACCAACTATATGCTGGCATGAATCAAAGGATGCATCTCCAGCAAAACCATTGCAAAGAAGTGATTCTTCTGCTCTGCTTGACTCTACTTAGCACTGGTGAGACTGCAGCTGGAGTACTGCATCCAGTTCTGGGCTGTGCACCTCAAGGATGTGGTAAAGCTTGAGAGACTCCAAAGAAGGGCTACCCATATGATCAGAGACTTGCATGGCAAGCCATATGATGAAAGACTCAGGGACCTGGGACTCTTCAGCCTGAAAAAGAGAAGGCTGAGAGGGGACTTTGTAGCAGTGTACTGCTACATCAGAAGTGTACATCTAGGGCTAGGTGAACAAGTGTTCACCAGGGCACCCTTGGGGAAAACTAGGAGTAATGGTCACAAACTCTTGGAAGATTGTTTCAAACTCATTTCAGGCTTAACATTAGGAAAAACTACTTCACAACGAGGGCATCCGGACTGTAACTATTACTCCTAGTAGCCTATGGGCGAAACATCAAAATAGCATCGAAATATTTCAACTGCCTCATTTTGATCTGAGGCTGTTTTGACCATATTTGTTTCATTTTGATTTTGGTGTTTCGCCCTCGAAACAGGTCAAAACAATGTTGAAATGAAACTGGTGGTGAAATTTCGCACAGCCCTAATAGTTAGGTATCACTTATACATAAATAAAAAATGGAGGTGCAACCCATTCAAACTGTGGTGTACTACCCCGTGGTAGTGGTTGTGCCCATACCACCACCACCACCAGTGGTCCACTATGTGCTCCCCCTCCCCCCAGTGTCCCCCGCATCCACCATGGTGTTCTGAACTGCAGAGCACAGAGTCAGCAGCACCAAAATGGCAAGAATGCAACTGAGGGAGTGTGGCACCTCTTCTTAACATGTTAATATTTTGGAAGTAACTTTCCTATTTCTTATAATTGCCATTGCCATTCCAGAAACATGATGAATAGTGCAGGCACATGCTGCATGCCAGACCCCCCGACCAGGATATGTAGTGTCCCGGGTGATATACAGGTAATATCAGAAATATCCCACCAATTCTGTAGCTTCTAGAAGGAAGAGGTGAAGAGGATGGAGTTTGGACTGTAGGCCAAAATCCATCCTCTTCTTTCTTCCCCTGCAGAAGACTTTTGAGATCAGAAATTGAAAAGGATGAATACATGAAAGTATGAATCCAAAACAGTAACAGAAATAGAGAGTAGTAATATATAATCATTAGTAATAGTAAATAGTATACAGTACATGTAATAGTATAGTTAAATAGTGTATGTAGTGAATAGTAAATAGATAATGGATAGTGTATAAATAGATAGGGTATAAATAATAAATAGATATAGCAGTGCTATTTTTCTACTAATTTTTTATTTTTTTTAATTGCCTGAATCTGCCATGCTGCTGCTGCTGCTGTTGCTGCTGCTGCTGCTTAGCTTGGGCAAAAGTCCATTGGGTTTCCGGATCGGTACCAGGGAGCTCCGCCAAGGGCTCCGTGATGTCATAATGACGCCCAGGGCTAGCATCTTTTCTACCTCCCTACGTAGCTCCTTACTCAGGTGATGTGGTATAGGTCGCCAGCGATCTTGTACTACTACTCCCGCTGGAGTTTGAATAGCATGGTAGGTGTCCTTGACCCACCCTGGATCCTTGGAAAAGACTCCCTGGAACTCCTTAAGGAGGTCCGACACTTCTCGCTTCTGGGGTACAGTGAACTCATCGCTCACCCTGATAGCCCGCCAGGGCTCCATCCTGTCTAGGTCCTGCACATCGGTCTGTGGCTCGGGGTTCTTGACAGTCTCCTCTGTAAATGCCGCCCATCCTTCCAATTGCCGCCATTCATATAGTAGGTTGACATGGTAGATTTGCTTCGTCTTCATGTGCCCCGGGCAATACATCTCATAGTCAACCGGACTGACCTGTCACACAATTTCGAAGGGCCCCTGCCACTGCGTCAGTCTTTTGCTCAATGAGGTGGGTAACAAAACTAACACCTTCTGCCCCGGTTGAAACCCCCTTTCTTTTGCTTGTAGGTCGTACCTGTCTGTCTCGGTTTGTTGGGCCTGCTTTAAGTTGCCCGCTGCTAACTCCTGAGCATGTTGGATGCGGCATCGGAAGGCCTGCTGGTATTTTGTGGGGCTGGAGACAGCCCCAGGGCCCTGCTCCCACTTCTCCCGGAGAATTTGCAGCAATCCCCATGGTTGATGACCCAGCACCAGCTCAAAAGCGGAATACCCCAGGGACTCCGAAGGAGCATCCCTTAGCACGAACAAGACTAGCGGGAGTAATAGGTCCCAATGTCAGGGGTCGCCTTGTATGCATCGCCGCAACACACTTTTTAGGGTCCCATTCAATCGTTCTACCAACCCGCTAGCTTGTGGGTGGTAGACCAACATCTTCAGTTGTTTAATCCTCAAGGTCTGGCAGACCCCCCGCTGGACCCCCAACATGAAGTTTCATCCCTGATCAGTCAGTATCTCATGTGGCACTCCCATTCGAGCTATCCATTTCACCAACTCTTCAGCGATTCAGGGCGCCATCACCAACCGGAGAGGAACCGCGTCCGGGTATCGGGTTGTGTAGTCCATAAACACCAGAATATACTGGTACCCATTGCTGCTGCATGGCAGGGGCCCAGAACATCCATGGTGATACGGGAGAAAGGGAGATCAATAACCAGCATTGGCCTCATGGGTGCTCAAGGTGGCCGGTCTTCCCCGGTTTTCTGACATACCAGACACTCTTCGCAGTGGTGGGCTATGTCCTCCCCCAACTTTGGCCAGTAGAACCACCAGGCTATTTTGTTTGTTGTGTGATCTCTCCCCATACAGCACCCCATGGGTGTTGTGTGGGCCAGTTGCCACACCGCTTTTCTTAAACATCGAGGCACTGCCAACTGGACTCAGCTTCCCTCCTCCCCCTTCTCAGGTGTCACCCAATACAAGAGGTGGTTCCTTACCTCAAAGCAGCGCCCCGAGTCGGAGGGTTGAGCCAGGAGCCGGGTTGTGTCCATGGCCTGGGTCCACCAGTTCTGTAGCTCTGGATCTTCCTCTTGGGCTTGCTGAAATTGGGGCCCACTAGTGACGTCTCTCCAGTCAACCACCTCCTCGTCCTCCTCCATGGTGGTGGCCTCTCCACTTTTGGTGTCACCAAACCACCCATCCCCTGGGTCATCGCCTTACGTGTGACCTTGAATACAATTTTATCTCCCAGGGCCACCATTGTGCATGTGGCCAAACTGACCCATTTACCAAAGAGATCCCTAAGTTGTTGTAGCAGCACTCTTGGTCATCTCTCTTTTGGCCCTTTCTTGGCTTGAAAGGGCCTCCGGTAATGTTCCAGATTGAGCTTGAGGCAGCATAGAATAGCCGCCTCCATTGCCCCATAGTCTGGGGCCTCCTCTTGAGTTAGAGCTTGATAAGTCACCTGGGCCTTGCCCACCACCAGGACCCTGAGCTGGCTGGCCCAATACCTCTTGTTGAGGCCCGCCATGATAGCATGGTGCTCGAAAGCCTCAATGTAAGCCTCAGGGTCGTCGTCAGTGGTCATCTTCGGTATCGCCAGTGCTGATGTACTATGTTGCGCCAGCAGCTGCTGCTGTGGCCCCACAATCTGAGTCAGAGCCTGCAAATTCTGAGCTAGCAGGTCGTAAGTTGTCTCTGAGCAGGGCAGAGAGGGGTTACCCTCTATAGCTCGCTAGTTGCCCCACTCAAGCCCCTTAATCAAAGTCTGATGATCCTGGCGGCGAACCTGCCCCGATCACCCTCGGCCAGGTGGTCCTCGGTCTTTTGCCCCCTCTTCGGTGTAGCCCGCGCCCACCATCTCGGCATTTACTTCAGGGTCCTCTGATTCCTCCTGGGCTGCCCCGGTCATTCCTTGCTCACCTGATCCAACACTCCTGTCAGTGACCTGCTCGTCGTGCCTCTTTCCCCGGCCACTGCTCCTTCCAGCACGCTGGCTTGTGCCCGCGGAGCTTGCGCCATCGCTGGACCTGACGGCAGTGTGGCCTCCAGGCTATCTGTCCCCCTCCAGAGCGGCAGACGCCATTTTTAAATCCGCCAGCCGGCATCTGACACCGACGTCAGCTGCCAGCCATAGCTGTACAAAGAGGCAGCTAACAAGCCGTGCAGGTTTTCCCTCCTACTCTGCGTCTCTTCTGTCCTGGGCTGCAGGTAAGCGTTCCTTGTTACCCCAGACCCTGGGACACTGTGTGATTAATTTCACTTCGTTAATGCTATCCCATTTTCTTCTCTACAGGTCAGTCTGCCTTCTCAGCCTTCCTCAAGGAAGATGTCACCTCCCACACAGGCAAATTTTTCCTCAAATATTCCTACCTCTCTTGGGTCTTCTTGATTGTTTGTCCAGTGGATGTAGTTCTCACTGCCTCCACATCCAGCCAGCAAAATCTGCTTACATGGTCCTCTGCTTATTACTCAGTGACTCTGCCTTTTTCTGTGTTTGCTCACTTGGCAGTCATCAGCCATGCGCTGCTGCCAGTGTCTTTGATTTGGGTTCATGGTCCCAATTACCCTCCAGGTGGTGTCCATGACGGTAATCCCCTCCTTTAGTAACAGGGATGCTGTGATGCCTGTTACACTGAGATTACACCAAAGTAAAAAATGTTGTGTATAAACAAAATTTTAAAAATGGAACATTGCATCCAGCATCTTTCAAACAAGTTAATGAAGCATATTTGAGTAAGTAGCTGCTTGGACTACCTGAACGTTAGTAATTTTTCACCATTTCAAAATCTTGCACAGTGTAAGCCAGGAGGCTGAGCACGAGTCAGTCAGCCCTGGATGTAGGACACACACAGCATGATTCACAGACAGTTCTTACCCTGACCAGAGACAAACACATTCAAATTACTGATAAATACTAGTATGTTAATATTAAAATGAAATATACATTTTACAAATTTCATGTGAACGTATAGTTACTGCTATATTCACACAATACAGGCCCTTGTTGTCTCTGTTTAGAATCTATGTGTGTCACGGCAGTGAGATGGCTCATTTTTAATGCACTGTTTACTACCCTTAGCAGCACTTATCAGGGAGGCAGGAAGGCAGGGATACCAGTAGTGATGGACACATGCCAGTGAGATATAGCCAGCCTTTCCAGTTGAGACAGTGCAACTGTGTAGAAGTAAGTGGGCTTCATAAGTTGTCTCTGTGCTTCTCTTCTGTGTGCAGCTGTTGTCACCAGTGGGAGAGCGGCTGCCAGCATAGCAATTGGAGCTGAAAGAGAAGGACAGAATTAGTGGGGGGAACAGACAGAGCATAGGAATTTGTATTGGAAAACTACTATGAAGTGTCTCCTTCACTGTGTACACTATTCACTGGCTAGCAAGGAGAGCTTACAAACTATGAAGGAAGCCATAGCAAGCAAGGTGGGGCTGAGCAGGTGGTCACTGCCCAGCTGCGGGGTGGGGGAAAGAGTAGCTCATACCGTGCGTTACCCTTCAGGACACTGAAATCCACCCACCCTGTTTGAAGTAAACAATGCACCCCGCAGCGCACACACCTTCAGGGAACAGCCTAGTGTCAGGTTTCACTTACCAGGGTGTAAAGATGCTGGTTTTGGAAGATGTCACAGATGTCCTCTTTCAACTCCCACATTGCAAAGCAGCTCTCATCCTGACTTGAATGATGCACTGCACCTTACTTCAGCCTGCACTCGCATTCACATTCGTTCCTGTGCCCCCACGGGCAACTCTCCCCACTGGGTTGAACCCTTCTGCCTCTGGCGCTGTAGCCTGTCATCTGCTTCAAACCTCACTTGTTGAAAGAGCGTATGCGCACCCTGACCACTGCTCCCACTATTAATAGGATAACACCCACACCACCAGCAGCAGCAGACTGATTTTGGTGAAAAAAAGACTCCAGACAGGCTGGTGCCAGGTGGGAAAAGAGTGTTAAAACCCTGTCCAAAAAGAGTGCCAAAACACTGTGCAAAAAAATGGGGGAAAAGACTTGCAGTGGGGGTGCACATTGCGTGGCTTTCCAAGGTGCTTGGCTCCTGGGGGGATGGTAGCTGCAATGCCTGCACCTTTGAGTAGCCTGTGGTACCCCCAATGTAAATGCCCAGGGATGCTGGCAAGTCAGACTTGTCAAGGGGAAGGCAGCCAGGACATATTGCAAGACAGGCTGCACCCCAAACCTTTGAGCATCCAATGCAAAACAGCAAAATGGGTAAAACTGCAACGGGGAGGCCAAGAGAGGAAGGTTTCCAATTGAAAGAGGGCAATTAGCAACTTCTCAGAACAAGGGATTTTGGTGGTGGTTCACAAGTAGGGAGCCAGATGCAGAAAGACAGGTTAACTTGAAGCTTTATTGTAAGGAGCACCAAACCAAGTAGTATTGAAGCCATCAGTTATTTGGGCTTCTTTGCCTTTACCCCACCTCCACCCAGAACTGGCAGTGGCTCCCACCTGGCCCTGCTGGCACTCGTGCGCCCTTCCGCTGCCTCCACTGCGGTTGGGGAAAGAGGCCCGGTTTTAATGCTCCTGGCTACCTCCTGTACAAAGGCAAGCTGAGCAGAGCTACTTTGCCCTTTCTGAGGCACTCACTTTTTAATGCCATGCTTCAGCAGCCACTGAAGGACATCAATTATCAACTCATGTGTTCTGTGGGCATCCACACGTCACTGCACAGCCATGCCCATGCAGTCCAGCACCTTCTCCCAGAAGGCCTTTGTGTCAGCTGACATTTCCCGGACTTTGTCCCGCCAACCATCTGCATCTGATACTTGGGTTCAAGATGACTCTACTAAAGCCTCCATCATGCTCTCTTGGGACCATAGCTGCCTGCGGCACATATCACCAAACCAGGAACACCGTTTTTATTTGTTTACCAGCTACCACACCCACTGCCAGCCAGGCACGTGCCCCTGAACCTAACCCCAGCTCCCACTACAGCAGAGTGCTCAAGGGATATTTCATTCCCACAAGGGTTGAAGAGGGCAGTGATGATCTCCACCCCCTCCCCTGTCTCCACCCCTCTCCCCGCCCCCAACCCCACCCATGAAGGAACTGCCAACAGGAACCAAAACAAAGTGTGGGGCACCATTCACATTCCCCAAAACTTACAAATCCCAAGTTCAGAGCCACATCTCTGGTTGCCACTGCCCATGCCAGCTTCAAACAAGTCAAACAAAACAATGAGTTTGGTGTCTGTAACATTGCCATTTATCCACCCCCAAAAGAGCGTGGTGTATATCCTTCATCCATACAGAAAGGATCGTGGAAGCTGTGACAGAACACCCCTTAGGTCTGCAAACTAAAGGGTGTTCTGTCACTTTAACAGTTGAGACAGGCAGCCAGCAGATGCCTGATTGTGGCAGCCATTTTGAGAACTAGGTATATAAAGGCTGCAGTTTGCTGCTGCCAGCCTAAGCAGAAACATCACCTGGCTCAGCTGTAGCAGGATCATCAGAAGGTAAGAGCAGGAGGCTTTTGGTCCTGGGCATGACCTAAAACTGCATCCTGCCAGGGTTGGGTGGCCTGGTGGGGCTCTTGGTTGTGTGGGAGAACCAAGGAAATGCCAGGCCAGTCACTACCCCAGTGGAAGGTGGGTTGGGGCACCTAAACTCCTGCCCCCACCTTTGGGTGGGTTACTGGGAGAGAAAGAAAGGAGGGTGGGGGCCAGGCACACTGAGGGAGTAGCACTTGAGTCCCAGGGGATGTGAGACCCCAGCCCTGGGAGAGGGCAGAATAGGGCCAGGCATGCCAAGGCAGCACCTGAGTCTAAAACCAGGTGTTAGATCCCACGCCCAGCACAGCAGACAGAGTACTGTTGAATTACATCATCATCCATGTCTTTCAAATTCTGCATGGCGTCTTGCAGTTCCTCAAGGATGGCATCCTCCTTATGCAGCAACTCGCAGAACTTGTCCTGCCGTGCATCTGTGTGTTCTGCTCTGGCTACTGAGGGCTCCACCAAAACTTCAAGTGAGGTTTTGTGGGACTGTCTCTGCTTCCTGTGCAAATCTCTGCAGCACTCTGCTGTAGTGCAAGCAGGGCACCGTTCCTCACGGCCATGGGTCACAGTGGCTGATAAACAAAGAAAAAAGCAATGGTTTCCTTCCTGGCAAGAGGAGGAATGAACCCACCCCCACCATGAAGAGCACAAAATGCTGGCAGGCATGGAAACAGACCCTACTACAGTGGGGCATCACTTGTACTACCCAAAACTTACAAGTACTCACTCCAGGAACAGGTTCATATCTGCCACTGCCTATGCTAGCTGCAAAAAATTAATTAAAATAAATAATTAGTTTGGGGTCTGTTACATTATGGGCTATTACCCATCATACACCACCCCTGAAAGAACACAGTGACCCTCCTACAGCACCACATGAACTTATCCCCCAATCCTGGGCCCCCAAAGCCAACCAGCATGAACCCAGGAGTTGCCTGGAAGTGGCAGGAGGCACATCAGAAGAGACTTACCAGGCCCAGTATGTTCTTGGGTCTCGGTGGCAGTAGGTGAGGTATCAACCACATGGGTTTCTTCCTGACCTCCACTTCTTCAACTTCATCATCTGCGCTGAATGGAGTGGCTAAATGGCACTAAGTGCAAGGCGGCTGACAGTTCTATCTGCCGCTCATGATCATCAGGGAGCAGCCTCTATACAGCTGAGACATGCTCATGGTTTCACGCTCAGGAGGGGCTGCTGCTGCCTCTTCCTTTTCCTTCAGCCCAACCCAGGTGCTGAAAGTCTCCATACCTGGGTTTCGCCCACGTACTTGGAGAGAATGATGGACAGCTTGTCCTAGAAAGGGGCAATCATGTGACCTGCCCCAGATTGAGAGTTTGCATCTTTACCTCTGTAAAGAGCTGATCCCAGGGACTTGATCTTGCACTGAACCCGGGTCCAGTCACAATTGTGTCCTTGTGCCTGCATGCCTTTTGTGATCTAAACATAAACAGGCTTATTCCTCCTACTTTCCAGATGATCTATAATCCTTTGCTCCAATGAAATATCAATTAAGTCCTCCAGTTCTTCCCAGATCCACTTGGGTTCATGGGCATTGGTGGTATCAGCCTCCTTAGCCATTGACTCCATACTGCTGGCCCTGGCTTTCTGAGACATGGCAAAGCAAATAATGGTCAACAGCACAAGCGATTTGTGAAAGGGGGCTGGCAAATGCTGGGGGGGGGGGGGGTTGTTGTACACTCAGGCTGTGCTTGCATGAAGGTCAGGAAAAATTCGAAGGACTGTGAATTCCAAGGATTGTGATACATCAACACCTGTAAGTGTGAAACCACCCAAAGGTGATGAAGCACCCAGGTAACAACACAATAGATCTGGTGATGGGGTAAATGAAGCCATTGTACTTTGGGATGGATGCTCAATGGCCTGGAATGTTGTCAAATTTTATACCAACCTGCCTGCTGGTGCAAAATCATTTTATTACAGAAACACCACCTACTTTTCCTAAAGTGGCAAAAGTTTTGAATAGCCTACTACATTACCAGGAGAGGAGTAGGCAAAACATTTTTGTTTGCAAGCTTGATTGCATCAAAACACTGGTGGCTGCTAAGCTCAGGATGAAAGGATGTGCAAAAGCCCCGATGTCCCACTGTGCTGGGGTCAAATGTTGAAATAGCACCTACATCAAGCTCCAGACCACACAGCCCCTCTCCCTCACTTGATGCAGATAGGTGAGAAGTCACTGGCCAGGGGCAAAATGGAGAATTAGGATGAAATATGCAACATGGAGGACATGGAGTAGGATGAGGAGGAGGGGGCAGTACTGCTTCTGCAAACGCTGTTTACTGGGGGACTACTGCTGGAATGCTTGAGAAGGACAGGAACTGTGCTACCGTGTTCAGTGGCAAGTTGTGTTTCTGTTTTAACAGCATTGATGACAACGAGAAGAAAAAGACGCAGGTACCCACGGGACTTGGAATGCAGAGAGGAAAGTAAAGAAGTGGAATTTGACTGGGCTCTGTTAAGAAACCTGAGGAAGACCAGAATCTGCACGGTGTGGGCCTACGAGAGCAGCTTGGACTGGTGGGAGTGAATTGTGGTGACCACTTCGAATGACCAGCAGTGGCTGGAGATGTTCTGAATGAAAAGGGAGATGTTCTATCATATCGTCTTGACGCTTGGGCCACACATCACGAGGCAGGAGACTAATATGCATCAGGCCATCCCACCAGACGAGATGGTTGCTGTGGCAGAAAGCCACCTTTGTTTCTCCCCAAAATCTCTGTGCTGAGACAATGTGATTAGGATGGGCCCAGCAGAGGAGGCACACCTTTACCCTCTCTCTTTAGGTAACCTGAGCTGGCTGCATTCCTGAGGGGGGGGGAAACCTGCTCCCTCTGCCCACGATGACTGGTATCGGCCACCTGGGTGAGGGGCATCTACCTGGTGAGCTAGAGTCTGCTCAGCAACTAGTGATGTATTTCAAATTGGTTGGCTGGCAGCCAACCAGAGCTGGCCTCCACTGGACCAGGTGAACAATGTCACAGGGGCTATATAAGTTAATACTGTCCAGGAGGAGGAGGTAGCAGCCGTGTAGGGGACTCGGAGTTAGAGAGAAGCCTTACTGTCTGAAACTGGCTCTCTCCCCCATAACTCACGAGCTAGGAACGGCCTGCCTCCAGAGGGGATCTCCAATAACCTCTGGATGATGCTTGTGAGGAAGCTACTCAAGATCTGGTTAGATATCTAGCTGGCAGTAACTCAGATGCATGATTTAAAAGACTACCTCAGCCAGACTGTTTGCTCTTTAGGATTTCCACGATATTCTCAATCTTGTACCCTATTTTCACCCTACCCCTGTAATCAATAAAGTTCTCCTTTGCGACCAGTGTAGCAGCTTTTTGAGGGGTGGGTCTAAATTATGTCTAAGAGACCCCTTAGGTCTGCAAACTAAAGGAGGTTCTCCTTTTTGGCCCCCAACTTGGGGAAGTGCCCCAAGTGCCTGTACTGGGTCGGGTACCCGTAGGACTATTACACCTGTGTTTCCCTGAGGACACAGGGCTGAGTAAGTCCCTTCTTGGGGTGGTGGTGGCTACATTACCCCAGGCTAGCAAGTGTGCTCCAGGAAGGGGGACAGCCAGATGTGAGGCACCCCTAGGGAGGCACTCAGAGCTTGGAAAGTGGTCGGGTGCAGGGAGGTAGGGTGGCACTCAATGCAGTTGAGCCCCCCTACTAGCCCACCACAGTTGCAATGGGCATCATGAACCTGGCCAGCCCATCCAGCCTGCACTACATTGTGAACCAGTCTGATGTGGCTGCCTGCAAGGTCAGGCTGGCAACTCGTGAGGTATGCCAGCTGCTTAAGGAGATCACTGCAAACAAAATTATCCACCTGGTGAATCCACAGCAAGTCATACATGGCTTGAATGAGAAGGGGTTCCCAAACTGTGTGGGGGCTTTAGACAGCACTCGCACCCCAGTGCTGTGCCCTGCAGGGAGTGGGAGGAGTTGCACAAACAGTAAAGGCTATGCTTCCATGATCCTGCAAGCCATGGTGGACCACCAGGGCTGGCCATGAATATTTTTACCAGGTGGGCTGGCAGGGCGCATGGTGCGTGTTCAGAAACTCCCCTCTGCCTGGCCTCATGGAGAAAGGACACTACACACTTGGCATGGGGGAGACAGTGATCTGCAATGTCACTCTTCCCTGTTATATTACCAGATGCTGCCTACCAGCTAAAGCCCTGGCTCATGAAGCCTTATGGAGGGAGTGTCACTGACCCACAAAAGCTGGCTTTTAACTACCGCCTGAGCAAGTGCAGGATGGCCACTGAATGTGCTTTTTGGCTGACTGAAAGCACAAAGGAGGCTGCTTAAATGCAGGCTGGAGCTGGAGTCAGAAAATATCACAGCCGTTGTAGTGGCAGCTGCATGCTGCGCAACATCTATGAGATCTGCAGAGAGATTTTGAGGAGGGGAATGTGGAGGGGAATGCACGGTCATCCGGGAACCAGGAGTACACAGCAGAGCTGGAGACCTCGCTGGCTTGGTACGGCAGGGCTGTGGAGTGAAGCAGCTGGACTCAGATTTGGGAGCAACTGCAGGCCGCTGTTGGAGCCCTCTTAGGACTAAAGACTGGTTTGGGGACACCTGAGGACTTGTGTGTTGCGGGGGGGATTAAGATTCTCAGTGTGTGTTACCACAGTGTTAATATTTATTTCCCTTTTACCTGTTCTCTCCCTTTGGTCCACTGGCTTGTGAACAAAACCCCTATGATTTCCTATATAAAAGGGGCTTCTTGTGCCAATTTCTGGGCATGCAGGATTGGCGCACACAATTAGCGGTACAGCAAATAGTAATATTTACAGTTTAGAAAAGAGACCCTTGAGGGGGGACAGGTTAAGGGTTTGCAAAATACTAACTGCAAAAGAGAAAGTCAACGAAGATTGGCTGTTTACTGGCTCTCCCAAAACAAGAACAAGGGGTCATAAAATGAAACGAGTAGGGAGTAAGTTTAAAACAAACAAAAGGAAGATCTTTTTCACTCAGCATATCATTAAAGTGTGGGACTTGTTGCCACCAGATGTGGTGGAAGCTGAGACTTCAGACACAAACAGGGACGGGACACCAGCTTGGAGGAAATGGGCATGGGAATTAGGAGTGCAGCCTCTGAATCAGGACTTCTGAGACCTCAAACGCTGGAGGCAACAAGTGAGAGAGGAACAGTGGAAAAACCCCTAGTTGTGCCCAATTCAATCTCCCGTTCAGCATCTGCTCTCCGTCATTGCGTGACACGGGCAGGGCTGTCCCATGGGGGGCTAATCCGGGTGACTGCCCCAGGCCCCGCACTTTGGGGGAGCCCTGTGGAGCTCGATGAAGCAGCCACGGTGACTCCACGCTGCTGCCGGCTTCACATTCAGCCCCTGACACCCTGCCACTGACTCCACCGCCGGCTTCCCCGTGTCTGGGGCAGTGCCCCGCACAGGCTGATTTGCCTCGGGCCCCACACCCTGCCCGGGTCCTCTCTGGACACAGGAGATTCGGCAAGGTGGACCTGACCCAGTAAATTACAGTGATTATGTTCAAGGACAAGCTATCTCTTGCCCAACCCACTTGCAAGATTTTGGAGTTCGTTAGTACTCTGCCGGCGTTACAAGTAGTCGTGGAGACGTCTGTGGCCGTTTGGTTCGAAAAGTCTCATCAGAACTGTCCCATTACCAAGTAAGAACTACAGCGACTGTGTGAGGCTGCATAATTCACAGTCGTCCCAACATACTTAAGACCAAAACCACAATGCGTCTGAAATCTTGCTTCCTTTGGCCTGCGTAAACAGTGTCTTGTTGACAGCATCTTACTGAAAGCGGTGTCTTGCCTAGCAGCGAAGGGTCTCTGGAACCAGAAGTAACAGTTATGTTGTATGAGGTGGTGTAAATGAGCCACCTCCTGAGCAGGTGAGCCCCCCACCACACACACACACACACACACACACACACACACACACACACACACACACACACACACACACACACACACACACACACACACACACACACACACACACACACACACACTAACTTTCCAAGGAAAACATGCGTCTTTGATCTCAAGTTTATTCTGGTTTCAATCTGGACTGATCTCCATTCATGCTAATGGTTTAAGGGCCTTACACTAATTTTAGTGATCCTGGTTTAAATCTAGAGTAAGTGGGAACAAAAGCATCCCCTTGGTGTGTTACGTTCTCCCCCCTGCTCTGGACCTATCCCAGTGCTAAAATATCCTCATTATTCTTTTTTAAAGCAGCATCTAGATGCTTGATCTGGTCCCTTATCTTCTCTCTAACTGGGGTATTTGAAACTTCACCTTTGCCCTCTTCCACCCATGGTTGTTCCCAATCCGCACAAAATTCTCCCAAAGATACACTGAGAAATCTATATGAATAGTTTTCCTCAGGTAGGTCGAGTTCCTTGGCCAAAAAAAACAGGCACTTTTCATACTTTGTTGTCCTCTCCTTCTCTTTATTCAGCTCTTGTATCTTCCTTTCACAGTCTGACATTGGGGAATTTTTCAATTTCCATTTCGATCCCCTTAATTCTCACTTCAGTTTCTTTTTTCTTCTCCTCCAATCTGGAAACTTTGTTTTCCAATTCATTGATTGTGATACAGTGCTCGTAAATTAGTTCTCGAGACACCAGCAACTTGTTCCCTGTATCATTTAGAAAATACCAAGTAATGCCCATGATAAATACGGTTATTGACTGCAGTTTCCCAAAAATTTCCTTGAAGGGAATTTGGTACATGTCCATTGACACTGTATGTAGAGAGAGAATCAGATTTGAAATTCAGTACAATTTTTCATAAAAGCAACTGTTCTTCAGAAAATTCCAACATTTGCTGCATTTCCTGGCTGACCCAGGGGATCTTGGTTCATTTTCCTCAGGTCATTGCTATTCACCATGGGACAGGCTCTCTATCCATTTCCCATCTTTACCACTGCTTCCCTACCCCAGTAGGGTGCCATGTGGAACATCATGGGATATGTAGTTCAGCTAAGGAGCCCAGGTTGTATGAGCAAATGGAAACACAAGCTACCTGAACTACAGCACACTTGGGAGGCACAGAAAATATCTCTGAACCAAAACAGTCCAATTTGCAGGGTTATTGTTCTTGTTAAAGAAAAATCTGGATTACCCAGGGCCAATGCAAAGAATGTTTTTGACAGAGTTTACATTTAAAACATCTGGGGCCTGCCCAACCATCAGAGAGTTTGCTACAGCTGTAAGTGTGTAGTGTGGAAGAAACAGCTACAGAGATTCTCCAGACTGAATCTGGCAGAAAAGAAAGACCCTGTATACCATGCCCTCTTGTCAAGACTTTCAGCAGTTTTCTGTATCTGGACTCCGTAAGGGATACCTTAGAAGCCATTCCATACGTGCCTCCATCTTGTATGCATCCTCCGTTATATAAAGATTGAAATACATGTTGGCTAACCTTGAGAAGAGAGAGGCTACCAAGGCCACATTCCATGTTTCTGGCGATATAAACAAGAAAGCACTGACTTAGGGGTTTGGCTTAGGGTTGCCAACCCCCCCAGATTGGCCGGGAGTCTACCAGAATTGGCATCAGTCTCCTGCTGACTATTGAAAACAATCTGGGAGATGGATATCATGAATGGGTTGAACATTGACATTACATCATGTTGGGGGGGAAAAAATCTCCTGGAATAGCTTCAGTCAGAATTGGCAACACTAATTTGACTGTAATTACATAAACCAAGCAACTGAAACCTATTACTATAAAGAATAGCACTCATTGTCAAGAGTCAGACCTAACTGATAAACTCTGAGCCCATCCTAGTTAAACAGTTTTTAAATGTTTATCACAATTTTTTCACTTACGTGGGGAAGGGCAGCTTTCATGATCAAACACTTTCATTAACATATACTCAGTCAGGTTGTAGTAAATGCATGTTGTTAATAATAGTATATCTATGATTGTAAACCTGGGGAGGAGGGAACAGGAGAACAAGGGACCCAAGTTGTCGGGGAACAGAACAACTAATAAAAGCTTGGAGATCCTGATGTCTGCCCTCACAAATCTCCCCATGAGTGAGTATTTCCATTGCCTGATCTGAATGATAGTTAAACTTAGCCAACCAAATAAGACAATAAGTTGTTGGTCATCACTGAAGACAAAACAGAGGACATCATCAAGCCATTATACAAATCCATGGTGCACTTACTTCTTGAATACTGTATTTATGTAGACGTCTATACAACTGTTGTTCACAAGGTCACAGAATACTAGAACTAAGGGACACCCAGTGAAATGTGAGTAGGTGACAAGTTTAAAAATAGCAAGAGAGAGAGAGCTTTTTCATTTAAAGTGTATTTGATTTCTGTAATTCATTGTCACCAGAGGTGGTGCAGGCAGATAGCAGAGCCAGGTTCAATAAGGGACTGGCTATATCCCTGGATGATGGCTCTATTAATGGCTTTTGAACAGAATGCATGGAACTGTTTCCTCTGGCATCTCTAATCCAATAAAAGGTGGAAGCCAGGGAGAGTATTGGATAGAAGATAGATTACTCTTAGAGATAACTAGTTCAATGCTCTCTGTGTATAACATCTACTTCTGCCATTGTTTGAGAAAGGACACTGGGCTAGATGGACCAATCTGAACAGTAGACGGATGGACTGACCAGTCTAGGGTGAACCTTTCTGGCTGTTCTTATGTTTTAGGGATGTGTGAAGCTTCAGTCCCTGATTTGATTCAGCAGAGATTTGGCCCAATTCGGTGGCTGAATCTCCAAACTTGAGTCAAATCAGAGGACCTTTTAATCTCTCTGAATCGAATAGGAACCCTCTGAAATCGATTAGGAGAGATTCAGAAAGTTTCAGAGATTCGGACATAGACACAACTTTAAAAGGGGGTGCACCTCCCCCTGTGGCCAATCGCTGAGCTGGGGAGGCACGGTGGGGCTCCCTAGCATGCTCCCTGGCAGACTCGGAAGTGGACTGGAAGTACTTCCAGTTTACTTCCCAGTTCACCACTGAGCACCTGGAGGCCCCCCCCCCGCACTCCAGTGGGACGCTCCATAAGCCCCAGCATTGCAGTGATTATGAGCCATGCCTGCTAACTCGAGGTATGTAGAAAAAGCTTTTAAAGCTGTGTCTATGTCTGAATCACTGATTCTTTGAAATAGCATTGAATCTTTGTATTTAGATGAATCAAATCAGGGACAGTGATCCAAATCAACTAAAAGAATCACTTTCCTTCATTTGGGCTGAATCTGAATCCAAACTAAATAGGACCTGCTTCGCATACCCCTAGTGTGTGCATGAAGGCTGTGCAAGACTTTGGACTGTGCTTCAGATCCAAAGAAGCTTCAGATGCTTCAGCATCTAAAACAGCACGTCCAGATGGAAGCACTGGCTTTGTTAGGCTTTCCAAAGTGGTTCAGAGTTTCCTAACTGCTTTAGTTTCAAGGAGATTGGTGCAGGGGGGTTGGAAAAACGGCACCCAAAAATCCTGAAAGGAAAACTCATGTCACGTGTATGTGTTAAGCCACAGTGGCATCAGAAGTGCAGGAGTGGTAGCCCCTGCTGAGACCACGAAGCCTGCCAAGTTTCAAGAATATCGGTGCAGAGATTTAAGGGAAAGTGCACCTGAAGCTGCTGACAGGCAAAACTTATGACATAAATGACCCTGTGTGTGTTAAGGCAGAGCAGAGTAAAAGCTGCAGGTCTGCTAGCTCCTGCTGAGGCTATGAAGCCTTCCAGCTGTCAAGGAGGTAGGTGCAGGGGGGGTCTGGGACCCTGTACCCCTAGCTGCTGACGGACAAGACTTGTGATGTGAGTGCTTGTGTGACTGACTGTGTCATGTCATGAGTTTTGCTTGTCCGCAGCTTCAGGTGCACTTTCCCCCAAACCCCTACACCTATTTCCTTGAAACTTGGCAGGCTTGGTGGCCTCAGTAGGGGCCACCACCTCTGCAGTTTTCAGTGCGCTGCTCCTAATAGACACATGGTCTTTGTCATGAGTTTTACCTGTCAGCAGCTTGAAGTGCAGTTTCTACACATATCTCCTTGAAACTTGGCAGACTTTGTGGCCTTACCAAGGGCTACCATCTCTGCACTTTTGACCCCGCTGTGGCTTAACACACAGATGTGACATGAGTTTTGCTTTCAAGAATTTGGGGTACAGTTCCCCCCAAATACCTGCACTGATCTTCTTGAAACTTGGAAGGCTTCATGCTCTCATCATAGGCTATCACCCTGCAAGTTTTATCCAAATCAGGCAAAAAAACAACAAAGTTACAGATGTTTCATTGATTCCCCATTATACCCTATGGCTGGATCTCTGAGGTGGCTCCAAAGTTTCAGAGCCACTTTGGCCAGATTAAAGCGAGAACCCAGTCCGAAGCTCTGGATCAGATCCCTGGCATCTGAAGTGGCCAAATCTGAAGCCGGATCGAATAGCTGCCTAGTGTGCATGGGACCTGGTGGCCTTTGTGGCTACAGAGGATGGGAATCTGTTACAGCAGCAGCTCGAGGGCTTCGAAGTTTAGCTCAAACTATAGCAGCTCATGATATTCTCTCTGGAGGTCTCAGGTTCATTTCTGATGTGGCTATTACCTAAGTGGGTTTTTCAGAGGATGGTGGTTTTGGGGTCATATGGTAACCATGGAAGTCCAGGAAATAGACAAGGTGTGGGTGATATCTTTCATTGGGTCAACTGCATGGTTGGAATAGACCTAAGACAATGCAATGCACCCGTCTTCAGGTCCTGCATTTCAAATCTTGGTTCAGTATGTTCCATTTGAGCAGTTGGTCCAATAAAAGATATTACCCATGGAAATCCTCGTCCCTTGCCTTATTCAGAAAACGGAACATGCAATGTGTGCTGATCAGGGGGTTACACTTGCACGTGGACACCTCAGTAGTCACATGAAAAATGGTCTGTTCTGCCTCTTTGGGAGGAGTGGCTTTGGTCAATACCTACCGAAGAGAATATATAGAAAGAGGATCATGGCGTAGACAAGTTTTAGGATTGTATGATTCATTTTCTTCTTCTTCTTTGTATCCTTAGCTGCCTCCAGCTCTTCCTCAAGTGTGTTCTTTTTTTCTCTGTTCTCCTGTTCATCCATCTTATAGTGTTCCAGCATTTTGCTTAACTTATCACGTTCCTTTTCCTTTACCCTCTTTGCATACTCCATGCCTTCCTTCTCAGTGTTCCGCTTTGCAAGTTTGGATTTGAGTTTCTCTTCTTGGACTTGTGCCTTCTTATTTGCAGTGTTTACTTCCTCAAAGGCAGAGTTGATCTTTTTTTTTATCTCCTCGAGTTCCCTCTTCCCCGACTTACTGGGGGACAGACATGAAAACGCAAACACCAGTGCGGTGATTCCATTGCAGATGGCATTTTCAAAGCTCTCATATCTTGAGTTACAGTTTGGAGAAGCCATGGCAGCTGGATCCAGAGAAAAGGGAGGGAGAGACATATCAGTAGCAGGAATAAGCCAGAGATAAGAGGGCGTGTTCCCTCACCCAAAGTCCTGAGAGCCCTCACTTCATGCATCATCTAGCAGCAAAGGCCTCAAGCCAGTTATGGTTGAACTGACATAAGAAAAGCATTATAAAGGCAACTGATACCTTATTTATGATTATTCCTATGTAGAAGTGCTGAATGGAAGTGATTTCAGTAAAAGCTGTGTGTGTTCACTGCCTCTGAAGGTGAATCCTACGGGCAAGATCTCCAGATGATGGAAATCTGTGCAATATTTAGGAAAGCCAAAAGAATCACGGTCAAATTTGCATGTCAATCGGCCCAGAGGAAAGCCAGAGTCACACCCAACTTCCCCCTTGCCTGCTCAATAGAGGCAAACGCAGATTCTAAAACCCAGAGCTCACAACATAGAACATAAGCCGGGACTGAGAGCGGGGGCATGATAAAGGTTTACAAAACACTCAAGGATGATGACAGAGTAAATAGGGATGTACTATTTAGTATCTCCTACAATACAAGAACTGGGGGTAACAAAATGAAACTAATAGAGTGCATCTACAATTGGCCATATGACGACATTGCTACTGCACCGTGCTTTCCTACTTGCTTTTGGTTGTTACACGTGGGACCTGGAGCTTGATACTCTAGGTCACGAGCTCTGTGGAAGTCATTACTTTCACAGATTTCATAGATATTAGGGGATGGAAGGGACCTCATGAGATCATCGGGTCCAGCCCCCACCATAGGCGGGAAGTCAGCTGGAATCAGGCGACCCCAGCAATAAATTAATCCAGCAGTTTTTTGAGGGAGTCCAGAGTAGGTGGTTGCACCACCTCTTTCTGGAGACAATGCATTGTAGGTCTGTGGAAGACTTTCCCCTGGTAGCTGGCCAGATTCCCAGTTCACAAGAGAGGGAGGTGCACCTCTGATTACTGGAAACAGGCTGAGGGAGGGGCTGAACCTAGGGCTGAGACAGGACGTGTGGCATATATCCTTGGCTGGTATGGACTCCCTTCATTCCCAATTCTGCCGAGTCTGAGACACCTGTAAAGGACCTTTGCACACTTAGCATGTGTTTTATTTAGATTGCAGGAAGCAGCGCTACCGAACATTTTAGTAGCATGGGCTAGATGAATGGTACAGGGGGAGTATGATACAGCATGCCTGGATTCAAGGCCTCATCTGGAGCATGCCGGTCACATACTCCATAAAGTGCTATCATGTCCATGCTGGATCGGGCCTGCTGCCTCAACACTAGTCTCATGTGTCCTGTCACGATCTCACACACAGGACCATGTCATCTGGCCTGTGGGCTTGGAAATTTGGCCATGGAGAAGCAGCGGCAGTATTCATTCCCACTGCTCCCTCACCAAATTTCCAGACCCTTGGGGAGCCCCACAGCCTGCATCACACAACTTTGTGGGCTGGGGGTTGAGCACTCCTGCTGTATTAAAAGTTAGAATGTGTTCTGAGCAGTCCCACAAAAATGTTTCCCGAGATAAAACTCTCATGTCAGTCAACACAGAGTAAATCCAGCCTCACACCCACAACTTCCCTCTTCTGTACTCAGCTGAGGCAAAACCTGATTCTAAAACACAGCGCTCCCAATATAAACCCTGACTGACCCCACTAACTTCAACACAATTACTCTGGATTAACATTATAACTGAGACGGATATCTGACCCAGTGAATTTACCACCCTCACCCATAGCTGTCCGACCACTTACCTCTGCTGTCTTGGCATAGAATGACAGATACATAAGGCTGGAAGGGGCCTTCAGAGGTCATGTAGTTCAGGTCCCTGCTCAAGGCAGGACCATCCCTATTCAAACCAGCCCTACAAATACTCATCTAATTTATTACTAAAATGGTACAATCAACTCTACTGCACAGCTACAAGACATGACACCCTAGCCTGCCACAGATAAAGCAGGACAACAGTGGCCAATGTCCTGCTCCTGCAGCAGTTGTTAACATGCACTGAAGAGATCCCAGGAAAAAGGATGTGTCCC
>NC_143409.1:50901464-50923321 GCF_052110815.1 Crocodylus siamensis
TGTAGCTGCAGCCGCTGTCACTGTTGAACTCTCCTCCACCCTTGTATTAGGTTCTCCCCTTACTGTTGCTGTTCCATATGCTGTAGCAGCCCTTTTACTAAAAACAAAAACCAAACACGTTTCAAATGCTAGATTAACTAAGTATGAAATCTTGCTTCTCTCTGCTGGAAATGTCACCCTAACTAGGTCCCCTGTTTTAAACCCTGCTTCTCTGGTACCTACCCCTTCAGATGGTGAACCTCATGACTGCATTTTTGTTACTGCTCACCTAACAATGCCCTGCACTGATCTAAAGGACAACCCTTTGCAAAAACCAGATCTAGTATTCTCTGTTAATGGATCATGTCAAAGAAACTCAAAAGGTTCCCTTGTTGCAGGATATGCAGTATGTTCCCAATATGATGTTGTAGAAATCCATCACTTACCTAACATGTATTCAGCTCAAGTTGCCGAGATTGTGCCCCTCACCAGGGCTTGCACCCTGGCCTTTGGTGCCTCTGTTAATATTTATATTGATTCTCGCTATGCTTTTGGTATTGTACACAATTATGGTCAATTTTGGAAACAAAGAGGCTTCCTCACTTCAGGAGGTGCCAAAATTAGTAATGTACATAATTAAATGCCTTGTTGAATGCTTTACAATTACCTTCTGCTGTTGCTATTATTAAATGCCAAGCCCCCCAGAAGCCTTATGATGATGTTACACGTGGGAATGCTCTGGCAGACTCCGCTGCCAAAGCTGCGGCTATTTCCACTCCTCAGGCTACGCCTGTGTTTTTGTCTATTCCAACTGACCAGTCTCCATTGGCAAGTCTTCACAATGTTGTCCTCCTCCAAGATCAGGCTCCAGAACCAGAAATATATACATGGAGACTGGTTGGGTGTTTTTTACACCCTGACCATTTGTGGCGCTCCCTGGACAGCCGCCTGGTGGCCTCAGTGGTCCTTCTTCCTCATCTTGCTCGCATACACCATGGCATGGCACATGTGAGCAAAGGGGGGATGATAGAAGCTGTTAAGCTTGATTGGTTTGCTCCAACTTCTCCATCGGTGGCTCATCAGTACTGCCACACCTGTCCTATTTGCCAAGCCCATAATGTGGGAAAGCCTGTAAAAACAAAGAAGGCAGAACATCCCCCACCTTGGGGACCGTTTGTAAATTTACAATTAGATTTTATTCAAATGCAGAAATGTTGTTCTTATGAATATGTTCTTGTTATTGTATGTATGTTTTCTGGATGGGTAGAAGTCTACCCATATACAAAAGCTGACACCATCACGGTAAGCAAAAAGTTGCTCAGAGACTTTATTCCAAGGTTTGGTATTCCTTTATCCATAAACTCTGATAGGGGAACTCATTTTAATGGACAGATATTGAAAGAAATCTGTAAAGTCCTGCAGATCCAACAGAACTTTCATTGCCCATACCATCCACAGGCCTCGGGCCAAGTGGAATGCCAAAATGGCATTTTGAAAAATAAACTGTCCAAAATTTGTGCTGGGACTCACCTAAAATGGCCAGATGCACTTCCCATGGCCCTTATGAGTATGAGATCTACTGCCAACCAAAAGATTGGGCTTAGCCCACATCACAGTCTAATGGAAAGACCCATGAGGCTCCCTGCCTTGTCACCTGTTGCCTCCCCCTTTTGCGATATACATTCACTTGATGATACTATTCTGAACTATTGTAAGGCACTAATGAAGTGTGTTAAGGCTTTTCATTCACAGGTACAAGCAGCTCTCCCCAAAGAACCAGATGGGCCATGCCAGTCTATCCTGCCTAAGACTGGGTCCATGTAAAAGTCATCGCTGGAACCTCACTGGAAAGGCCCATTCCAGGTATTCCTAACCACCATGTCACTGCTGGGACTCAAGTAGTTTCTCTTGTGCCGCTGTCGCCCGGGCGATTGATGTCACACACCTCTTGGGCTTGTACCTTTGCCTGAGCTGGTGACTTCTGCTCGACTCCCGGACCCCGTACTCGCCTGCCATGCCTTTGATGATCTCAGCGTCCAGGGTCATTCATTGGGCATGCGCGCTGGCCCAAGGTTCCTCCCAGTAGTCACTCTCAGGGCTCCGCCACCCCTACACTCTGGCCTCATGCCTCCTGTGCAGCGGTGTTGAGTTAGTCGGTGCTTTACTCCCAGGACTCTCAACTGGGGCCCTCTTGGGCCCTTCCTCGACCCTGCCTAGCCCTACAGTGCATGTCTAACACTCAGATGCCCCGCCCCCCCCCCCCCAAGCTCAGGGAGAGACAAAACCTCAAAGAAATCAAAGAGATGCTCCAAACATAAAACTAGGTGTACCGCCCCTTTAACTGCCCCTCCCGCACTTCACTGGGGCACTGGCTGCCTTCTGCCTAGGCACTCAGTTCCCTGCCTATTTCCAGGCACCTCTTAGTGCAACAACGGTGCTTTCCTCAGCAGCACCTCTTTCTAGGATCCCTCGCAGTCCCTTCTTCCAGGGCTGATCACTTCAGGGATACTCCAACTGTCTCCGCAGGGCCCTCTGCAGCCGCCTCCGCAGCACCGTCTGGGCGATCCACTTCTTCCGTCTGACCCTTGTTCCAGATGTTCCTTCTTTTCTGGCCTAGTTTGCCTGCTTGCCTCAGCTGCAGGGGCCTCCGTTGCTGTCTCCTCTCCTCCTTTGCCGACTCCGCGCCATGCCCCACCATTTTTATTCGTGCTGACTGGCATTCCTCGCTGATGTCACCGGCCAGCTGCAGCTGTATAAATAGGCGACTGACAAGCTGCGTGGATTTTGTCTACCGTCCATCACGTGCTGTTTCCTGAGCTGCTGGTAAGTCTTCTTGCGTCCCTTGTGTCCCGGGACACACCAACACTGCAATAAAGTGTCAAGGACTCCAGGCATGGATCCACGCTTCACACAGTAAGAAAACATCAGCCCCGTTAGACCCAGAGTCTCCTCCATATCAATCTTCTAATCAGCCTCCACAGACTGGTAGTGAGCCTAGCGCCTGCCAGCACAAGAGCTCAAGACCAGTAGTGAGCCAAGCGCCTACTGGCGAAGAGGATTTGCCACTACAGAACAAAGAGGATGTGCCCCAATGACACCACTATGCCCTTCGGGACAGGAAAAAGGCCTCTACCTAGTTCCTGGTTCCCGAGGAGAAGTTGGTTAGTCATGATTTGGGTAGTTCTCAGTATTTCTTTTTGGGCCATCTTATATGAACTTGACTCATCAGTTATAAAAAACTCTGTAAATCAAACTACACTCCTGCACCAGCAAAGAAGATCATTTCATGAAAATATGTTCTTGTCTTTAGTTAATCAAACTGGGATAGATTTAAATGTCCCTCATTATTGGATATGTAGTCATGTCCCTATCTATTCTACCGGAGGAATACCCATGATACTGGTACTCTTAAATGCAACTCAGATGTTAGCCCTTTACTATTCAAATTTTCATGGAAATGAAACTTGGCAGAATGGAAGTTGTAACTGGTCTGACTATGTACAATCAGCTTATGCCACCCCTGGAAAGTTCTGTTGGACCTGTAATAGATCTTGTGTTATAGTAGGAGTCAGGAAGTGCAACGTAGAATTTAAGATAAATGGTGCTTGGTTTTCTAATGGTTCCTGGATATCTAACTACTCCCCTGCAGGTCCATTTTCAGGCTATTATTCACAATGGATGATGTCCCCATGCTGTAATATAGGTGGATATACTGCACTAGCTGGTCACTATTTTGTGTGTGGAGATAAGGCCTATAAAAATCTTCCCTCTGGTTGAAGAGGAACGTGTAGTCCTTGATTTCTGTATGCCAGCCACTGTCAGTACTTCACGCAACAACTGACTCTCAAAATCTAGCCCCTGATCAGAGTGGATTCTTGCTGGCAGCCCAAACACAGAGAAGTACTTTTTCCACAGTACTTTGGCAACTGTTCTTGCTGTTTGATCTTGCATAGGGAAGGTCTGGGCATATCGGGTGAAGTGGTCTGTCACAACCAGCACATTCCCCTTTCGGTGCCCCTCCACTTCTATGGCCAGGAAATCCATGCACATGAGCTCCATGGGTTTTGAGCTCTGGATGGTGTGTAGATAGGAAGTTCGAGCAGGCGGGGTCCCTCTATACACACTGATCACAGTTTGAACATTTAATCCTTACATCTTCAGCCATTTTGGGCCAAAAGAACTGCTCATGGGCTAGCTCCAGGATGCGCTCCACCCCCATGTGCCCAAAGTCATCATGCAAGGCCCATAATGGAAGCGCCTTATACTTCCAAGGGAGGACCAGCTGCCAATATTTCCATCCTTCTGGGTCCTGCAACTCCCAATGTAGCACTCCATCAAACAAGCAAAGCCTCTCCCACTCCCTCAACAGGAGGTGGGCTGCTGGGGCAGCATTATTAAGGTTCGAAGGGCAGGTATTCCCTGATCTCTGGGCACGCAGCACCTCTCGCACATCTGGGTCCTGTTCTTGTGCCATCCACCATTCTGTGGCCATGACCTGGGGCAACGAAGAGGGAGTCAGCGTGGTGTACTGAACTTCCCCTCAGGGGCCAACTCCAACACCTCAGCCATGCAAACAGTATACTTTCCCTCATCCCCACAGGGTCTTGTATTTGCAGGTAACAAACAGTCTTCACTGTCTCAGGGCTCCAAACACTCCCAGGGTTCTTGGGGAGTTGTCGAGACAGGGCATCAGCATCCACATTCTTTCATCCCACTCGACAGTATAGGCTGAAGGTGTAGTTTGCTAGTGCTGCCATCCAACATTGGTCGGTCAAATCCAACTTAGCACTGGTGAGCACATAGGTACGGGGATTATTTTCTGTCCACACCTAGAAGGTAGTCCCATACAGATAGTCCCAGAATTTCTCAGTGACGGCCCACTTGGCCAGGAATTCAAGCTTGTGTACCAGGTAGTGCGACAATCCCCTGCTGGCAAAAGCCACTGGTCACTGGTGTTCCTCATGTTCCTGGTACAGTACAGCCCCCAGGCCTGACAGGCTAGAATCTGTGTGCAAAATAAAAGGGCAGTTGGGGTCAGCATATGCCAGCACAGGTGCCTGAGTAACCTGCTGGATCACCTCTAGGAAGGCATCTTCACACCATGAGTCCTACCGGGGACCAAAAGGGTCTGTGGGGCTTCATGTTGTAGGAAGCCCCTTTAAGCCATTGTTTTTCCCCTCTTGTGCAGCGACCTCCCCACCTGGTGTCCACAAGTCAGGGCATTTAAAGGTCCAATTATTGTAGCATAGTCTTTAACGAATCCCCAATAGAAACCCGCAAATCCCAGGAACCCTTTCAGTTTCCTAAAGTTCTTGGGTTGAGGCCAGGTGGTCACAGCACTTACTTTCTCTGGATCAGTGCTGACCCCTTCCTGTGATACAATATGTCCTATGTACTTCACAGACTCATGGCAGAACTTAAATTTATCAATGGCCAACTTAAGTCCACCGCTCTTCAACTGATCGAGTACCCAGAGTAACCATTCTTTGTGTTCCTCCAGGGTCTTTCCAAAAACAATAATATCATCTAAATAAACCAGTACTTGGGTCATATGCATATCCCCAACCACCTTCTCCATTAGTTGCTGGAAGGTGGCGGGAGGACCAGATATCCCTTTGGGCATTCGTTCAAACTGATAGATATAGAACAAGTATGGGGCCTGGGTCCTCCTGAGGCCTGGGAGGCGTGCTGAGGGAGATGGGCGCACAGGCGGTCTTCTCTTCCATCCTGCCAGTGAGCAGACGCGGCAGACGTCATGAGATGTGCATTGCGGAGACCAACTGGAGGCTACAGGAATGGTGCTTCGAGGCGGGCTTTGGCTTCCTCAGCCATGACCGGCACATCGTGATGAGAGACATGCTGGGATGGGATGGGCTCCACCTTTCCCCTAAAGGTAAGTGTGTGTTCTCTTCCAGGTTGGTGAACCTCCTTCGGCGGGCTTTAAACTAGGCTCGTCGGGGGAGGGGGAAGATGAGGGCGGAGGAGACGATGAGATACCAGGCCCAGCAACAGCCAGCGAGCCCAGACCAATGGTCAAAACGGAGAAACAGGTAAGCGATGGGGGACGGGGCATTGCTGAGACTAGGGGGTCAGTGGGCACAACCGCTGAAGGCCTCAAATGCCTCTACACGAATGCTCGAAGTATGGGGAAGAAGCAGGAGGAACTCGCCCTCCTCCTAGCTGTCACCAGCCCTGACATAGTAGGGATCACAGAAACGTGGTGGGACTCATCGCATGACTGGGCGGTGAGTGTCAAGGGCTATAGGCTATACAGGAAGGACAGGATAGGAAGGAAAGGTGGAGGAGTAGCACTCTACATCAAGGAGGAATATACTTCCTCGTTAATTAGCATGGGGGTAGAGGGGGGGCACTCTGAGGTGCTCTGGGTTAGAGTAAAAGGCAGTCCAGGGGAGAGAGACTTAACGGTGGGAGTCTACTATAGACCTCCCAACCAGGGAGAAGAGCTCGACCTGGAATTCTTAGGTCAGCTTACAGAGGCAGTGAGGGCTGGGGATGTGGTCATCATGGGGGACCTGAACTTCCCAGACATCTGCTGGGAGGAGCAGTCAGCCAGGTCTGATCGCTCACGTCGGTTCTTAGCCAGACTGCAGGACCTCCATCTAACCCAGGAGGTGCACAGTCCCACCAGGGGAGACGCCTTGCTGGACCTAGTGCTGGCCACGGGGGATGACCTGGTGAGGGGGCTGCGGGTGATGGGCCACCTGGGAGACAGTGATCATCGCTTGCTGGAATTCACCATCCAGCGTAAGGTGGCAAAGGGCTGCAGCAAGGCAACAGCCCTAGACTTTAGGAGGGCTGACTTCAACAAGCTAAGGAGGATAGTTGGGGAAGCGCTGAGGACCCAGAGGGGAAGGGAATCAGATGTCGAAGGTGAGTGGTTGCTCCTTAAGGAGACGATCCTCCATGCCCAAAGGGAGGTAATCCCAACAAGGGTCAAAGGGAGCAGGAGGGCACATAAACCCCCATGGCTCACTAAGAGCATCCGGGAATGTCTCCTTGCTAAAAGGGAGGCATATACCCAATGGAGAGATGGGGTCATCGCCAAGAAGGACTATGTTATAGTCGCCCGAGGATGTAGGGGGGCAGTCAGGAGGGCCAAGGCAGAGTTGGAGATAGGACTAGCTTCCCGGATTAAGGACAATAAGAAGTCCTTCTTCAAATACATAGGGGGTAAAAAGAGGGTCCCGGGTAATGTGGGGCCCCTGCAGGACACGATGGGCAACTTAGTCATCACGCCAGATGACAAAGCTAACATATTTAACGATTTCTTTGCCTCTGTCTTCCTAAGTAGGGACCAGTTCAGCCACCTCCCTGCTGGGCCCCCCTCGGGCCCCGAGAGAGACACGCCTGGGCCAAGGGTTAGCGAGGAGTTAGTTAGGGTACTTCTGGAGAGGCTGGACGTGTTCAAGTCCGCTGGTCCGGACGATCTTCACCCTAGGGTTCTACAGGAACTGGCCGAGGTCATTGCGGGACCCCTGGCGCGGCTCTATGAGCACTCGTGGTGCTCTGGCGAGGTGCCGGAGGACTGGAAGAGGGCCAATGTGGTCCCTATCTTCAAAAAGGGAAAAAAAGAGGACCCGGGAAATTACAGGCCAGTTAGTCTGACCTCAATCCCGGGTAAGCTCTTTGAAAAAATTATCCTGGCACACATCCAGGAGGGCCTTGCGGGGGAATGCATGCTCAGGGGCAACCAACATGGGTTTATCAGTGGCAGGTCTTGTCAGACCAACCTGGTGGCCTTTTACGATCAGGTCACCAAATCATTAGACGCAGGGGTTGCTGTGGATGTAGTCTTTTTGGACTTCCGGAAGGCTTTCGACACTGTCTCTCACCCTGTCCTCATCAAAAAGCTGGGAGACTGTGGTGTCGATGCCCACACGGTCAAATGGGTCGCCAACTGGTTGGAGGGCCGCACCCAGAGGGTGGTAGTGGATGGGTTCTTCTCGACCTGGAAGGATGTGGGCAGTGGGGTTCCGCAGGGCTCGGTCCTCGGGCCTGCACTGTTCAACATCTTCATCAGTGACTTGGATGAGGGGGTAGAAAGCACCCTGTTCAAGTTTGCTGATGACACTAAGATGTGGGGGGATGTGGGTGCACTAGAAGGGTGCAATAGGCTACAAGCTGACCTTGACAGGTTGCAACGGTGGGCGGATGAGAATAGGATGGGGTTTAACACTGATAAGTGCAAGGTGTTGCACATGGGGAGGAAGAACCGGCACCACACTTACAGGTTGGGGAACTCTCCTCTTGCCAGCACGGAGACGGAAAAGGATCTTGGAGTCGTCATTGACTCCACGATGAACATGGGCCGGCAGTGTGGGGAGGCAGTCAAGAAGGCCAATCGTACCCTATCATGCATCCACAGATGCATCTCGAGCAGGTCCAGGGAGGTGATCCTCCCCCTCTATGCGGCACTGGTCAGGCCGCAGCTGGAGTACTGCGTCCAGTTCTGGGCGCCACACTTCAAGAGGGACGTGGACAATATGGAAAGAGTTCAGAGGAGGGCCACTCGTATGATCAGGGGTCAGCAGGGCAGGCCTTATGAGGATAGGCTACGGGACCTGAACCTGTTTAGCCTCCACAAGAGAAGGCTAAGGGGGGACCTTGTGGCCTGCTACAAACTGGTCAGGGGGGATCAGCAGGTATTGGGGGAGTCCCTGTTCCCCCGTGCGCTGCCAGGAGTGACCAGGAATAACGGTCACAAACTGGCGGAGGGTAAGTTTAGATTAGATATTAGGAGGCGCTACTTCACAGTCAGGGTGGCTAGGGCCTGGAACCAGCTTCCAGGGGAAGTGGTGCAGGCTCCTAGCCTGGGGATTTTTAAAAGGAAGTTAGATGAGCACCTTGCCGGGGTCATCTGACCCCGGTGCTCTTTCCTGCTAAGGCAGGGGGTCGGACTAGATGATCTACCTAGGTCCCTTCCGACTCTAGCTACTATGAAACTATGAAACTATGATGAAGGGGTGAGGGCTGACCCCTGGTGTGGGTTCTGGCCACAGCAGCTGCTAGTGCTGGAACCACAGGCTCCTCCTCCACTCCCAACAAGGTGTCCTCATGGGGAACCACTGTTAGCACCTGACCCATGGGTCCTCTCTGGGGGGAAACATTCTCTGGGGCCCACATAGTCTCTCACAGTCTGGATATCTCTTTCTCCTCATGAATCTCTTGGAGGATTTGAATGAAGTCAGGTGGGCTGCTCCTGCTCCATGCGAAGTTGAGGTTCCGGAGTAACTCCGAGCTATACTGTGCTCCGATACAAATTTTCTGGGGCTGTATCTGATCGGCATCAGTGACACTAAGTGCTCCTTGGGTCACCAGGCATTGTAGCACAGGCTCTAAGCAAAGGACATATGCTGAAAGAGTCTTGCCCTTCCGCAGGAAAGTTCCCAGCAATTCATAGTATGCCCCTCCCGACTCCCTGTGGGTTGGCCAAAAGCATCCTGAAGGACCTGCATGCATTGCTGGGTGGTGATAGCAGCGTTCTGGAGTTTGGCAGTCCTCACAACCCCAAGGGTAGGCTCCCTCAGGACCTCCAGCAGACGGCGTCACTTATCCGCATCAGGTATTTGCCAAGTCAGTAAAGTCTCTTGAATATGGGAGAGCCAAGAGTCAAATCCTTCCTCCCCTGCAGGGAGTGGAAGGGTTCCCAAGAAACTCCGGAGTCTCTTAGAAGCTGCCTGGTCACTGGAGGAATGGGTCACCTTCTGCAGAATCTGCTGGAAAACCCCTACCCATTCCAGGGTAGCTTCAGTACCAGCAGTTTACCCTGCTCCCCCCTGCACAGTCCCATCACAAGGTATGGCAGACTCATGGGCATTGGACATGTCTCCTGGTGGCTCTGTCTCTCTCTCTTTACAGAGGTACACAGTGTTTGAATAATATTCTAGCACCCGCTACATGGGAATCCCCGACGAGCCCCCAAAATGTAACCTGGGTGGTACTCCAAGAGGTACCCTCTGTCTAATTGAAGGGATCAAAGCAGGTGCACAAGCGCAGTGGGAGATGTAGGGACTCTCCTCCCCTTATAGAGCAGAGCCAGACCACCAATGGGGACTTAACAATATACCTTTTAATACTGGGAACATAATAGGCATAAATCAGAGGGTATAGCGGACACTACAATGCCCCAAGGAGGCAGGATTCAACAAAGGTTAGACACTTACAAACATTGACAAAAAACAGGGTTAACAGGTGACCCGGGGACCAATTGGGACATGGGGGGGTGAGTGTCTGGGGGCTGATTGGTGCAGAAAGGGAATCCTTAATCCTCCAATCATCTTTTACCCCTTCAAAACCCCTGGGCCAAATCATTACCAGATTGGTGAGGAAAGGGAATCCCAAGTCCTCCAATCATCTTTTGCCCTTTCAAAACCCCTGGGCTAGGTCACTGCCAGCTAGCCTGTCACAAGTCTATCTGCAACAAGCTTGCAGAAGGTAAGATTCTGAATGACAGCCACCATAGCTTTGTCATGGGCAGGTCTTGCCTTACCAACCTCATCTCCTTCTATGACCAGGTAACTCACCACCTGGACACAAGAGACCAGGCTGACATTGCATACCTTGACTTTCAAATGGCCTTTGATATAGTATCCCACAATGTCCACATGAGAAAATTAGAGGATTGTGGGCTTATCTCCAAGACAGTCAGGTGGGTGAGAAACTGGCTGCACGATAGGACTCAGAGAATTATAATGAATGGATCTGTGTCATCCTGGTGAGAGGTGGGCAGCAGTGTCCTGCAGTGATTGGTGCTTGGTCCAGTACTTTTCAACATCTTTATTAAATATTTGGATGTGGGGCTGAAGAGTTCACTGGCCAAGTTTGCAGATGACACCAAGTTATAGGGAAGCGTGGTCACGCTTGAAGATAGGCTACAGATACAGGGGGACCTAGACAGGCTAGCAAGTTGAGTGGGTTGGAATCTGATGAAGTTCAAGATTGAGAAATGTAAAGTGCTCCACCTTGGGACGAGCAACCCCCAGCACACCTATAGGCTTGGTGGCAACAAACTGACTAGCACCATGGATGAAAGGGACCTGGGGGTAATAATAATCACAGTATGAATATGAGTCAGCAGCACAATGCTGTAGCCAGTTCAGCAAATAATACTCTGGCATTCATCAACCAATGTATGTCTAGCAAAGCCAAGGAGGTGATTCTTCTGCTCTACTAATCACTGGTGAGAATGCAGTTGGAGAACTGCATCCAGTTTTGGGCACCACACTTTAACAAGGACATGGACAAGTTTGAGAGACTCCAAAGAAGAGCCACCCATATGTTCAGAGTCTTATATGGAAAGCCATACAAGGAAAAGCTTGTACTCTTCAGCCTAAAAAAAAGAAGGCTGAGAGAGGAGATGGGCGCACAGTTGGTTTTCTCTTCTTTCCTGCCAGTGAGTGGACGAGGAAGAAGACATTAAACGTGCATTGCGGAGACCAACTGGCGGCTTCAGGAATGGTGCTTCGAGGAGGGCTTTGGCTTCCTCAGCTGTGACTGGCACATCACGATGAAAGACATGCTGGGATGGGATGGGCTCCACCTTTCCCCTAAAGGTAAGCGTGTGTTCTCTTCTAGGTTGGTGGACCTCCTCCAGCGGGCTTTAAACTAGGCTCGTTGGGGGAAGGGGAAGATGAGGGCAGAGGAAACATCAGACTGCCAGACCAAACAGCACCCACAACTACAGCCCAGCCCAGACCAACGAGCGAAGAGAATAAACAGGTAAGAGATGGGGGCCAGGGTAACGCTGGGACTAGGGGGTCAGTACACACATCCACAGGAGGCCTCAAATGCCTCTACACAAACGCTCATAGTATGGGTAACAAGCAGGAGGAACTCACCCTCCTGCTGGGTGACACCAGCCCGGACATAGTGGGGATTACGGAAACATGGTGGGATGCAATGCATGATTGGGCTGTGAATGTCAAGGGCTATAGGTTGTACAGGAGGGACAGGATAGGAAAGAGAGGTGGGGGTGTGGTGCTCTATATTAAGGAGGAATACACATCCTCGTCAATTAGCAAGGAGTCAGGGGAGGGGCACTCGGAAGTGCTTTCGGTTAGATTACAAGGCAGTCGAGGGGAAAGAGACTTAATGGTGGGAGTCTACTACAGACCTCCCAACCAGGGGGAAGAGCTTGACCAGGAATTCTTGGGTCAGCTCACAGGGGTGGTGAAGGCTAAGGATGTGGTAGTCATGGGGGACCTGAACTTCCCGGACATCTGCTGGGAAGAACAGTCAGCCAGGTCTGACCACTCACGTAGGTTCTTGGCCAGCGTGCAGGACCTCCATCTAACCCAGGAGGTGCACAGCCCCACCGGGGAGATGCCTTGTTGGACCTAGTGCTGGCCATGGGTGATGACCTGGTGAGGGGGCTGCAGGTACTTGACCACTTGGGCGACAGCGATCATCGCCGGCTGGAATTCACCATCCAGCGCAAGGTGGCAAAGGCATGCCATAAGGCAGCGGCTGTAGATTTTACGAGGGTAGACTTCAACGAGCTAAGGAGGATAGTTGGAGAGGCGCTGAGGTCCCAGAGGGGAGAGGAGCCAGGTGTCCAAGGAGAATGGTTGCTCCTTAAGGAGACGATCCTCCAAGCCCAAAGGAAGGTAATCCCAACAAGGATCAAAGGGAGCAGGAGAGCACACAAGCCTCTGTGGCTCACCAAAAGCATCCGGGAATGGCTCCTTGCTAAAAAGGAGGTGCACACTCAATGGAAAGAAGGGGTCATCACCAGGGAGGACTATTCCGCAGTTGCTCGGGGATGTAGCGGGGTAGCTAGGAAGGCCAAGGCAGAGATGGAACTGGGACTAGCTTCCCAGATTAAGGACAATAAGAAGTCCTTTTATAAATACATAGTGGGTAAAAAGAAGGTCCCGGGTAATGTGGGGCCCTCGCAGGATGTATTGGGAAACTTGGTCGTCACACCAGACGGCAAAGCTAACATGTTTAATAATTTCTTTGCCTCCGTCTTCCTAAGTAGGGACCAGAACAGCCACCCACACAGTCAAATGGGTTGCCAAGTGGCTGGAGGGCTGCACCCAGAGGGTGGTGGTGGATGGGTCCTTCTCATCCTGGAGGGATGTGGGCAGTGGGGTCCCCCAGGACTCAGTCCTCGGGCCCGCACTGTTCAACATCTTCATCAGTGATTTGGACGAGGGGGTAAAAAGCACCTGTTCAAATTTGCTGATGAAACTAAGATGTGGGGGGACGTGGGTACGCTAGAAGGAAGCAACAGGCTACAATCAGACCTAGACAGGTTACAAGGGTGGGCAGACAAGAATAGGATGGGATTCAACACAGACAAGTGCAAGGTGATGCACCTCAGGAGGAACAACCGGCACCATACCTACAGGTTGGGGAACTCCCCTCTTGTCAGCACGGAGGCGGAAAAGGATCTTGGAGTCATCATTGACTCCAAGATGAACATGGGCCGGCAGTGTGGGGATGCAGTCAGGAAGGCCAACCGTACCTTGTCATGCATCCACAGATGCATCTCGAGCAGGTCCAGGGAGGTGATCCTCCCCCTCTATGCGGCACTGGTCAGGCCGCAGCTGGAGTACCGCGTCCAGTTCTGGGTGCCGCACTTCAAGATGGATGTGGACAACATGGAGAGGGTCCAGGGGAGGCTACTCATATGATCAGGGGGCAGCAGGGCAGGCCCTATGAGGAGAGGCAATGGGTCCTGAACCTGTTCAGCCTCCAAAAGAGAAGGCTGAGGGGGAATCTAGTGGCTTGTTATAGACTAGTCAGAGGGGATCAGCAGGCATTGGGGGAGCCACTGTTCCCCCGAGCACCGCCAGGAGTGACCAGGAATAATGGTCACAAGCTGGCGGAGGGTAGATCTAGGCTGGATATCAGGAGGTGTGACTTTATGTTCGGGGCGGCTAGGATCTGGAACCAACTTCCAAGAGAAGTGGTGCTGGCTCCTACCCTGGGGGTGTTTAAGAGGAGGTTAGATGCACATCTTGCCCAGGTCATTTGACCTCAGTATTCTTTCCTGCCATGGCAGGGGGTCGGACTAGATGATCTGCTCAGGTCCCTTCCGACCCTAGAAACTATGAAACTATGAAACCTGGTAGCAGCTTACTGCTACACTAGGGGAGTACAAGGGCTCAGATAACAGCTGTTCACCAGGACACCTGAGGGGAAACTAGGAGTAATGGCCACAAACTCCTGGAAGATCTATTCAGGATCAACATTAGGAAAGACTTCTTCACAGTCACAGTGACCAGACTGTGGAACAAACTCCCTCCAGAAGCGGTGCAAGTACCTACCCTGGAAATCTTCAAGAAGAGGCTAGGCAGTCACCTTGCTGGAGTCACTTGATTTCCAGTTATCTTGCCCACTTGATACAGGGGGCTGGACCCAATGATCTTCCAAGGTCCCTTCTGGCCTTACAATTTAGGAATCTATTAAATGATTTTGGCAGGTATCTACACATGCAGAGAGTTCCTTAGAAAGAGTTAGTAAGTAAAATGTTTATTTATAAATGAATCAGTAACCCCTTTTCGTCTAGGATACTTTGACAGTTAACATGGGCAACTGGTGCCACCTTAGTCAGGGGAAGCACATGCCCTCCCCCCGCAGCCAATCTCACCACCCAGTGCTTATGGGGGGGGGGGGCATCAGCACTCCCTCCTGCCTCCCCTGACCATTGCCTTAAGGGCAAACATGGCCTGTCACGGGGTTCACTGGTGCTCTCTGAGGATGCATGTACTCCCCCTGACTAGGCATCACCATTGACAGTTAACAAACCACATCCTTCCACTGTTTCATAGAGACTTGGGACTAAATCTAATGCCAAGTCCTTCCAGCCCTGCCATGTCCCCCTGCCATGGCCACCAAGGGGCATTCCAGACTCTAGCCACATAGGTGCCAGCACTAGGCAGCCATGCTGAAGCTAGAGCCAGCTGCCAGCACTTGGCAACCATCTTGGAAACATTGATCCCTGTCTAACCCCTTCCCTGGCCAGAAGCTGTATGCCCAGATGACCTTAAAGTAGCACTGCTGCAGCAACCCGGAGTGCACTCAGCATACCACCCAACAAGGCCTCATAAATGTGGGCATTCAAACACCTATCCTGTGTGAACTGCATCTGCATGTCAGCATGGCTCCAGAGTGCCACAGGGTCACTAACATCCTCCCAGGACCAGTTGGGATCCCAGGCAGTTGGCATGGGAGTATGCATGCGGGCAGGGCCAGGAATCAGTGGGGTGGATGAGGGGGGCTTCTCAGCTCCTCTTTCACCCAGTTCCCAGTAATCAGAGGTGCATTTCCCTCTCTTGTAAACTGAGAATCTTACCAGCTGCCAGGGGAAAGATTTTCTTGGAACTATAATTCATTGACTCTGTAGTGCGTCAGTGGGGGGTGCTCCTGAACTGAGCCATCTGCCTCACTGTGCCCAACCACCTTCTAGGCTCTGAGTGCCTCCCTGGGTATGCTTCATGTCTGGCTGACCCCTTCCTGGAACACACCTGCAAACCTTGGGGAAACACCACCACCACCCAGGATCTGGACTGGTCCTGGCCCTATGACCCTTGAGAAACACAGGCCTAGTAGTCCTTCAGGGCACATGTTGCAATGCAAGAACTTGAGGTGCTTCCCTCAGTCTGAAGCACAAATATTGGTCTCCCTTAGTCAGCCAAACCAAGGGGACCCCAAGGCCTAGTCTAGACCATCTCCCAATAAGTCTCCCATGTTAGGTACAAAGGAGAACTTTATTGGTTATAAAGGAGTAGACAAGCTATTTCTCTATTTAGATCTCAAGTAGCTTACCTACAAGTATCATCCAGAGGCAGGTGGGGACTTCCTCTGGACGCAAGCAGTTCATTGATCATGAGTTTCAAAGAAGAAAGCGAGTTTTAGATGGACCAGCTTCTCTGACAGTTCTTATCATGGCTGCTGCTCCACTTCCTGGGCAGTCCTTAACTTATATAGACCTTATGACCTCATTTACCTGATCCAATGAAGGCCAGTAATTGTTGGCTGGCAGCCAACCAATTTGAAATGCATCACTGGTTTCTGGGTACACTGGCAGGGTCTCTCTTCCCTCTCAGTCATGATGACTTTGCTTAGGGAGCTTATTTCCCAACCCAGCTGTGTAAGGTCAGTCACATAGACAGAGGGAGAAGGTTTCCCCCTCCCTCAGGAATGTTTCTATCTCAGGTTACAACTCAGGGTTACCTGAAGCCAATGGAGCCAGAGGTTTCTGCCCTCTGCAGTGACCATGGTAACCAAATTGTCACATAGCAGAGTTTGGGGAGAGACCGCAATGGTATTCTGTCACAAGGCGCACTGGCAGGGCTGGGGCACTGTGTCCTGGGAGTGATGGGCAATGGCATGGGCAGAGCACTGGCATATCAGGGCTGCTCAGCTCCACAAAGCAGTGGAGGGTGGAGGGGCAGCCACACCCAGACCTGTATCCTGATGATCAAAGGAGGCACAGGGAGCTCTGATTTTCCATGGTAAAGACATCCAAATCAATCACCAACATTTATAGGTATTTAGAATTTATTTTATTACTAGCAAATTGCCCTCCAAGAATGATCAGGGTGGGGCAGACACAGACCCCCACATCTAGCTCTGTGCCCCTGCCCACCACTCTGGTTTTGGTCCTACTCAATCTCACCCCTGTCTGCTGCTCAGTATCTGGCCCATTCTACACACCACTCCACACCAAACCCCCCCTGCCGCTCCATGTCCAGCCCAGCTCTACACCCTCCTGCCACTCCGCATCTGGCTCTGCTCTACCCCCCCATCACTCTGGATCTGGCCCCACTCTACCTCCCGCCCCCCACTGCTCCAGGTCCACCCTGCTATACCCCACCCCTGCCCCACCACTCAGTGTCCACCTGCCCCACATCTGCCTCCCCCTCCCTGCCAGTTCTTGTGGGGGGCATTGGGGCCAGATGTCAGGGGGGTGCCGCCATGGTGATTCCCCACCTTTGCCCTCAGGCAGGGAGGTGGGGGTGAAGTCCTGCTGCTCAGGCAGCTGGAGTGTGCTCGTTGCCTCCACAAACTTCCCCTGCAGTGGCACAAACACTGGCCCGCACAGCCCAGGCATCAAAGCCAATTACTGCCTGTTTTCTCAGCAATGCATGCACAGTTGGCCAAAAGCACTACAGAGAGACGGACAGACACACAGATAGACAGTCTAAGGCTTTTATTATATTAGAACAGTGATTGAGAAAATGGTAGGCTTCCAAGTTGCTTTAAAATTATAAGTATATCAATAAAAACACTGTGTTCAACTGATACCTATATGCATAGTGGTGTTTTATTTGAATTGTGGAAAAATGTTGATTTGGGGAGTATTAATCAGAGAATTTGTAATTTTTTTATCAGATAATTTATTGAGCTTCCAAGCACAGTTTCAAATGCTGTCATTGCCTGAGCTAAGGGATAATAGCTTCAGTGGCATGCGTGTAGTGATAACAACATGCCATTGATGCCTGCAATGTTCAAGAACTAAGGAATGAACAAACTTTCCTGGGTTTTCATCCAAGTAAGTTAAGCTGAGCTGTCCCATGGTACTCAAACCCAGAAAGTCTTCCTTCCACTTAAGGTTGCCACATTACAGATGACGAAGAAATTTGATCATATGGTCAGATGGACACAGACTGAGGGGTTTTGCCTTCCTCTGCAGGGCATGGTCCTCTTCCTTAGATCTCTTGAGTTTATTTAACAATCTGCAGCCTCAGGACAATTCCAGCTCTCACCCCCTGCTTTCCCTGGGGCAGGTACGAGGGCTGTCAGTGCTTCACCAATGGGCCTTGTAGTTGTGAGACCAGGTTTTTGTGCAATACTCAGAATAGGTCAGACAAGGACAAGTGTGGGGGGTTAGGATGGGATGATCGTGCCTCAACCAGGGGGTTGGATTAGATGTGACATCTAGAGGATCCTTCCAGCCTGACGTTTCTGTGGTTCTATGATTCTAGTAATCAAAAAGGTCTGTTCTGAACATTTTGAAGTCATGGGACTCTTACATATCACATATCATTTCTTACGCCATGGATGCCCAAATCCCTACATGGACCCTGGCAGAACTTAATTTGCAAACCACCGGTCTAGAGTAGTGATTCTCAGACAGGGTGCCACAGCTCCCTGGGGTGTCTTGAGATGATTTTAAGAATGCCACAGGGTGCCACACAAAGCTATCACTGTTAGGTGTGGAAGTGCAGTTCAGAGAATAAACCCAGAGAGGAACCTGTAGTGTTAAAAACATTCTGCCCTGCTGTGTTCTTCCTGCTTCTTGGCATGAGAGGAAGGGCTCTATTACTTTCCCGTAGACAAAAAATGAGTGAAAGTGAAGAGCTGGCATTTTTAAAGATCACCTTTATGTCTAGCTTGGGGCACCTTTTCAAGCCTAACAAGTTTAAAGGTCCACTGGTTTAGTGCAAAGGCTGACAGTTGAGGCTTCACAGTTTTTTCCCCCCCTAATGTCAACAGAGGAGCACACTGTGGATAACAAAATTCTGAAAAATGGACCATCCCCATGTTTCTGGTACGTCTGGTCACCTTATTCCAGAAGAGAAAACAGACTGGTGCAATGGCAATGCATGACTGCCTGGAAGTGAGGAGTTTACCCAAGCAGCTGGCCTCTGATTCATTGCAATGCCCCAGATAGATAGCTGGAGGGGCCCTGAGAAGAATGACACACAGTCCCCTTCAGTAAACATGGAGCCATGCCCAGAATATAACACCAGCATAGCTCCATCTGTTAGTCCCAGAAACTCAAGCACCATGTGGCAGGTGAAGGATTGATGAAAGGGCTGGGAATCAGCTGTGTCAACATCTCATCTGCTGATCAGTGCAAACAGCAGGGTTCGGGACTCCTGGGTTCTGTGAAAGAAGATCTCAGTCAGTACCTGGAGCTGGAGTTCAGGAGACCAGGCAGAAACTTCCCAGCTAGAAATCATCCATGCAGGCTGAGCCTTTGTTGGTATGCATTGGTCAAGTGACTGGGGGTGTGCACCTGCCCCTGAGATCATGGGACCACAGAACCTCTTCATTCATTGGACATCAAGCAAACACTCAAATAGCCTGTCATTGGGTACAGCCCTTACTCAACAGAGCCCTCTATAAATATCCTGACATCACTGAGTACTGCTTCCAGTTTCTGAGAGAAGAGGTTCAGAGCAAAGACAAAGGTAAGGAAAGGGGCTTACCATATTTATTTACATAGCATGCACACCTTCCCTCTCCCCCATTTCCCCCTGCCCCTCCAAAAAATAGCCCTCCAAACCTGAGACATGTCTTAAAGCCAGGAACCTGATCTTCTGCCCAGAATAGCTGCAATGGTGATTTCTTCCGGCAATGGTGAGGGGACTCTGTGGCTCATTAGAAACTGCTTGATTCCTGCTCATTGCTCTTCACTACACAGGCATTAATGACCCTCTTCTCTTCTTAAAGGTCTTGATTTTTCTGTAATTTACCTATTCCTTTTGTTTTGGCAGTTTTTTTGTAGAGGTGCTGGCCATTCAGGTACTCCTGGTCTCTCTTGTCCTCTTTCACATCCCTGCTGACTACAGTCAGCTCTTTTCAAAGTTCTGTATCTGCCCACGGGATCCAGCAGATACAGTTTCAGCTTTTGGGAGGGTAGCCAAAAACTGCTGACAATTCAGCTGTGAAAGGGTTCAGATTTGCAGCTTTTTGCCTGAGCATGAGAGGGAGGGTGAGCGAGTTGAAGATTCAGATTGGTCCCTTCCATAAAGGGTCATAACTCTGGAAAAATCTTTTCCTGAATCTGCCTTCTTCAAACCAGAGTGTGTATCTTACATGGGACTGTGATATGTGAAGTTGATCTTGGAGGGACATAAGGCAGATACTTAACTGGATAGGAGACCAATTTACCTGAACTGGTGGTGTAGAGGATGGAAGAAATGGGCTAGCCTATAGATGAGGTGTGCCAATAAACCCACTGGGACTAAAACCCAGGGATTCCTAGCTAGAGGGTTCTGCCCCTCCACTCAGGGTTAAACACATCACCACATTTCATGCTGATTCCCCAACTGTAGCTGTAATGGACTCTCACCCTCTACAGCCACAAAAGCTAACAGGGACCACACACACAAACATAAACTTAGGGGTTGAGAGATATAGCTGCATAGAGGGAACAACCCAAAATCCAGACAGGAAAGGTTAAATGCTTGGACTGGAGTGAGAAGAAAAGCAGGAGAGGACTGGCTAGAGAAGAGAGTATGCATAAAAGAAAAATACATCCTTCACACCCTGCCCCGAGGGGCTACAGCAGTACCTTCACCCTTCATGCTAAGCTCGAGATGCCTCCCTTTCCTCCCTTTACCTCAAGGGTCTGTCCCAAAGCCTTCTGGGTGATGGAGCTGTACCTCATACCTTATGGCTAGATTTGGGGCTAGCTCTGGTGCCCTCTGTGGGGGGCTTCTGTGACTCCCTTTTTGCCCAATTGTTGGTCCATACATCCAGTTCCTGACTGATTGTTGAGACCTCCCTTTGCTCACAGCACCTATTCCACATCCAGAGTCTACACTTAGTGCCAGACCCTATCCCAGCTCCGGCTCAGGCTCTTGATTTTCCAGTTCTGGGGCAGGCTGCCCGCTTCCACCACACCACCTGGGGCTCCTACCCTGGCTCTCCTCCGCCTCCTTCCTTGGGTCTCTAAAACTCTGGGCACTTACCAGCAGGGATCCGGGTTTTCTGTTTCCCATGGGAAAATGGAGTAAACTGTGGGTTTTACCTTTTACCAGAGGCAAACACAGATTTCTCATTTTATCAGACAAACCCACAGATTTTGTTGTTTTGCAATGAGCTCCCTGCAGGCTGGCAGAGGGAGATTGGGATCCCTGTAGGGAGGGAGTTGGACAGTGAGCAGTTCTCAGGGCTTGAGGCCAGGGGCCACAATGCACGGCTGCAGGGCCCCAGTGGGGAGCAGGATGGGTCCACGGGTAGGGGAAGGGTGAGGTGGGAACCAAGTCCCTGCTGCTGCACGCACTCCCAGGCAGAAGGGGGGACCTGCACCCTGTACCTAGTGTGGCAGAAAGCCACCTTGGTTTCTCCCCAAAATCTCCGCCCTGTGACAATGTGATTAAGATGGGCCAGCACAGAGGATTCACACCTCAGCCTGTCTCTTTAGGTAACCTGAGCTGGCTGCAGTCCTGAGGGAGGGGGGAAACCTGCTCCCTCTGCCTATGTGACTGGCATCAGTTACCTGGGTGAGGGGCATCTACCTGGTGGGCTGGAATCTGCCTGGTAACTGATGATGTATTACAAATTGGTTGGCAGACAGCCAACCGGAGCTGGCCTCCACTGGACCAGGTGAATGAGGGTCAAAGGGTCTATATAAGTTAGGACTGCCCAGGAGGAGGGGGCAGCAGCTATGCGGGGGGTCTCAGAGGAGCATGACCATCTGAAACTGGCTCTCTCTCCCCTCATGAGCAAGGAACTGCCTACCTCCAGAGAGGAAACTTCACCGGCCCTTGGAAGATGCTTGTGAGTAAGCTACTCGACATCTGATTAGATATTTAGCTGGCAGTAACTTAGATGCATGATCAAAAGGCTACCTCAGCCAGACTGTTTGCTCTTTAGGGTTTCTAGGATATTGATCAATCTTGTACCCTATTTTCACCCTACCCCTGTAATCAATAAAGTCCCCCTTTGTGACCGGTGTGGGAGACTTATTGAGGGGTGGGTCTAAATTATGCGTAAGAGACCCCTTAGGTCTACAGACTAAGGGAGACTCTACTTTTGCCCCCTGACTTGGGGAAGTGCCCCAAGTGCCTGTACCAGGTCGAGTACCCGTAGGACATTAGGCCTGTTTCCCCAAGGACACAGGGTCGAGACAGTCTCTTCTCGGGGTGGTGGCTGCGACGTTACCCGCAGAC